>NW_017189517.1:1338607-1598359 GCF_001704415.2 Capra hircus
TGATTTGATGGATGTGAGTTTGAGAGAACTCCAGGAGTTGGTGATGGACAGGGAGGTCTGGCATGCTGCAATTCATGGGGTCGCAAACAGTCGGACATGACTGAGTGACTGAACTGAACTAAACTGGGCCTCAGATTCAAAAAGCCTACTGGATGTCTTCATTTGGATATTCTGTAGGTCTCACAAATTATTTCCACCAAACTGCTCTCTTCCTGGAAGCCACATTGGGGCCTTGAAGGCAGAGATAAGGACTCTCATCTTTATTACTTATGAAGGGGAGAATCATCAAGAATTTTAACTGTTTCCAGATGATTAATTTCAATAATTACAGTTCTTTAAGATAAAGAAGATTCCCAGTTTTCATGTGTGGCATTTGACAGTTTCTAAGCTGAATTGTCCCTTGCAATAATCCTGTAATTGGCACCTGTTCCCTCCCATTACCCCTGGCCCCCAATTAATTTCACATTCTGAATTCACAGTGAGTTTAACAAAGCAATCTTTGTGATAGGAATTCCACAGATTGCTTAATTGACACTTCCAAATCTCTCATTTATTCAGATTTTTAAATCAACAGAATTAGACTACAAATTAATTCATTAGTGCAAACAATAGAAAATGAGGTCAGGATTATTAGGAGAAGAATAGACAAGGAGATGAATTGATCCACAGTCAGATATACAGGTTGATCCCTGAAACTCAGAAAAAGTAGGTCAACCTTTTTCTCTCTCTTAATTACATGCCCACAAGCTTTCTTCTGTCAGGTCTGGAAATCTTGGGGCTTATTTCTACACAGTGTAATTATGTTTCCATATCTGATTGTGTCCAATTCTGAAATGAAATAAACAGTAGGAACTAGTCACATTAGCAAGTGCAGCCACTAAATTACATTCATTAAGGCATTGTTCAATTATAGAGTGCAATCCTCCAGTGACCCCAGGAAATCAAAAATTCAGTTTACAATTAAGGATCTGTGATATTCAATAAATATACTTATTATTTTAGAAAGAATGTATTCTTTCCCGTTCTCTCAAAGGGAAACTAGATCTGGAAAGGGCTTGGATAAAGAATAATTACACTTTGATGAAAAGAAGCTGAATTCACCTTGATCCAAATCAGGTCAGTAATTATCCACACTAATGTAGTATAATGATCCTTTGGATTTATAATTATAAACTTTCAGGAGAGTCTCAGTGTAATTCTAAAGTAACAGCAAGGTAACAGGCAATGCTTCCCTTTTAATTTTTCACAATATACAGCACAATTCTATACTGAATTATGAATAGTGTTTTATTATAGTCATTTCTTATGCTTTTTTAAAAAATACTTCCTCTCTCTAGATGAATATATGGCTCCCATTGTCTGTCTTAGCTTGTCTTCCCACCTTTGAATACATTGTTCTCCACAGCTCTGAAGCCAACTACCCCTTATCAGGCAGGCAACATGTCTGTCTGCTCCCAAAGTTTCCTTTTCACAATTCTTTCTTCAACAAGATCTTTTCCAGAACTGCCAAGAGGAAACAAGGAAGGATGATTTCAGCTCAATAACTAAAATGACTAAAGAGGACACTGTTACCCATGTAGGACCTGTGTCTGCCTGTCTATAACATCAGGCTACATTCACACTTGATGTTTCATAGAATTCAAGAACAAAATTTCACAGCACACAGTCTACATGGCAATGAGAGTGAGAGAGACTCACGCAGATAGAAATACAGAGGAACTATGAGGAAGAGAGTGAAGGAGGAAGAGAGAGAAAGGCAATCTTATATAATAGAAAGGACACAGATTTGTGCATTCATTATGTGTCACTGAGCCAAATATTTAATCTCCTGAGCCTATGTTCCTCATCTGTAAGATGTGAATCAGAATACATATCTCATAGGGCTGTAGAGGATAAAATAAGACAAAGCTCTAAAGCTCTAAAATAACTAAATAATAGCAATCATTCTATTAATTACCAGATAGTTGAATAGATCTATTAGGCATACTGACATATGTAAATAGTATAGGCATACAACAAACATATATATATATATATATATATATATACATATACATATACATATTTGAATTATAAAGCATGGATATTGGGGAAATGCAAACTATGGAATAATTGAAAGAGTGCCTAGTTTGGAATCAGAAAATCAGTGACTGAGTCTTGACTCACTGTTACTAGGTATCTGAGCTTCTGTGTGTAGCTGAGAAGACATGTGCAGGCCTCATTTCTCCCACATGGCCTTTTGAATTGCATTTGCTACCTGGATATCTTAGACCTGGAATCTGACAACAGCCTCTGGCCCCATGTGCATTAAACTTCTTCAATCTACTTCTTGAAGGGCACTGCTACAGTTGCAGGTATGTCCAGGAGTCAGGGAAAGGACCCATCTGGGCACTGGATATGGAGATGAGAAAGCAGTGGTACAGACTTCTTGATGATTCTCATAGGCAACTGGGCTGAACACACCCATTTTCAGGGATAGCAGCCACAATCTCGAAAGCATGTTCTAATCACTGCTATCTAGCACACTGTGAAAGTGAAAGTGAAAGTGAAAGTGAAGTCACTCAGTCGTGTCCGACTCTTTGAGACCCCGTGGACTGTAGCCCAGCAGGCTCCTCTGTCCATGGAATTTTCCAGGCCAGAATACTGGAGTGGGTTGCCATTTCCTTCTCCAGGGGATCTTCCCGAACCAGGGATCAAACCCAGGTCTCCTGCATTGCAGGAAGACACTTTAACCTCTGAGCCACCAGGGAAGCCCACTGTAGGTGACCAATAAATATATGCTGAAGAATTTCAGGCAATTTCAAGGTTCATGATCCCCATACATTTAATAACTGAAAGTCAACTGAGTCTCCATTTAGTCACTACACAGACCATTTAATGGAGGTTTTGGTGCCTGAGTCCTGGGAAGATGATTTGTCTCACTTGTGTTCTTTCCCCCTCAAAGACAGCCTTTCTATGCACACTCTTGTGACCTCAGTTTCAAATCTCTAGTGAAAACAGGAAGGAAGCATCTTCTGGATTTTTCTTTCCCTGCCAACTCACAGTTGCCAATCAGGTTGCCATTTTGGATTACTCACTGATCTTTGAATTTCCATTTCATGCCTGGTGCTTTGTCTCTTGTTGGTTCTACAAGACTGTCAGAACCTATTTGCTAGCCTCACACATCTCCTCCTTCAGAACTCTCCAGGCCTGCTCTTTCTCCTGCTCTGTATTCCATTCACTGCTCAGCCATTCGCACAGGCCTCAGCTGTGACTGAAGAGTCCACGTGAACTAGGGAATTCAGCTCCATGATGCATATATTTCAGAGAGAAATCGTCACTCTTTCCTGAATCAGTGAGGTTTTAAACATCAGAAGTCTGTTTCTCTATTAGTTTTCCTCAAATTCTAAATGGATTTCTTTTAAACAAAATCTCTGTGTAACTTCAAGCCATCAAATCACATTTGGGTAAATCTGCTTGAGGGAAGGGGTACTTGACTGACAGTCACTCATATAAATTTTGTTGTCTGAAAAAAATTTTTTTCTGACTGAGTAGGAAAGAAAATATATCATCTGATATAACTTTTGACCCACTCTTTTTTTCTGTTGAAGATTTTGCAGTGAAAACATTTTAACAGACATGTATTAATGGCCAAAATATTAGTGATTTCCTAAATGTTAATAAAGTTTTAACATGAAGAAAATAGATTTCCTGAGATAGCAATTGGAAGTTTGAGGATAGAAATAATGTATTCAGTAAATAAATTTCACACGACCCATCTAAGCACTCCTACAGACTATTCAGATCAATATGTGATGAGAATGTATCAAAACAAATGTAATGCTATGAGGAGCCACTGCTGTCTTTTAATTGAAGTTAATGAAGCAAACATTAGTGTAAAGCGCTTGCTGGCTGCATTTGAAATTTGTTCTAACCACTACTAGTGCTGCTAATGGAAGGTGGTAATTACTGTCCACATAATTCTGAAATAATTAGGAAAATGGGCACTTTTCAGAATCATCCTATTAAAATGTAGGTCTGATAAGAGAAAAGTTTCTAGACATGTGCTGACTTGAATCAGTGAAGATAAAAGTGATGTGCCTTTTTACTTTACAATTGAAATCTCTCTTCTATCACATGCTGTAAAGCTTTACTAGGATGAGGAACTTGGAAACCTTGCCAATGACAAGGTGTAAAAAAGAGCACAGGAAGTCAAGTGTGGGAGTGACAGAATTCCTCACATCCCCATTAGGGTTAAAGACACTGTTGTCATTCTGTAGCTCAAGCACCCTCATGCTTCATCCACAGAAAGGAAGACCCAGCTCCCCCTGATTTGGATGGGTCTCTTGGATGCTCCCCTGTAGGCATCTACAGATCACAGCTTTGACAAGGACTTCCTAGGACAGAAGATGTTCAGAGCACTTGGCTGTATCTCTCAATAAATCAAGGTGGAAATGGCAGTGTCAGACAGGTGTGCCCCTCTCCCTGCCTCCAGCCTGGGCTGGCTGATTTGAAGTCAGTGCACTCTCTCAACTGCTACACGAGAGAATCCTAAATGCAGGGCACGTGAAAGAAAAGACAAATGGTTCCTGGAAGCACATCGTCAGCTGTGAGACAGGACTCTCTCCCATAAAAGAAGAGGGGATGCTTAAAGAAAGGGATCCTGGGACAACAGTAATAAGGAGCAGACAACCTGATAAGCAGACATGGTCTTTGCCAGGCAGGGCATGTGCCTCCCTTCCCAGTCCATTTTCAGTGCCTTGAAAGTACTTTGTAATTGCAGCTTGTCTGATCTGGGGGAAAAAAAAAAAGAAGAAGAAGAAGAAGAGCCTTACAAAAGATGGGCTGGCCTAGAAAATGTAGGGGAAGCCAGTATCTTCAAAGTGAGTTGGCTGCTTGGGAAAGATCGCACACTTGCAATAAAGTGTACTTATGACTTTCAGGAAAGCTCCACCCCAGATTTCCAGAAATGAAGGGTTAAAGTATGCAGTAGTCTTCGCACATTTCTTCTCAGGTCTGTTCAGACCTATCTGCTGAAGAAAGAAAGGTGGGGAATGAATGTGTCCATCTTAGAGATGAGGAGAGCAGACTTCAATGAGGCAAGATGTCTCCCAGCCCAGTGCTCGGGGGCGAGGCGGGGGGAGGCTGTGTCCCATCCCCTGTGCCCAGCCATCCTCTGAAATGGCTCTACCCTGGATTCTCTATAGACTGGTGACAAGCATCCCCTGCAAGAAAACTTGTTTTCAGGAAAAAAAGAGAGAGAGAGAGAGAGAGAGAGACAGACAGAGACAGAGACAGAGACAGAGACAGAGACAGAGAGAAAGAGAAAACTGTTGCAGGCAAAAGAAAATCTGTCTCAAGACTTTTGTGACCCCATGGACTGCAGCCTCCCAGGCTCCTCTGTCCATGGGATTTTCCAGGCAAGAATACTGGAGTGGGTTGCCATTTTCTTCTTTAGGGGATCTTCCCAACCCAGAGATTGAACCCGGGTGTCCTGCATTGCAGGTGGACGCTTTACCCTCTAAGCCACCATGGAAGCCCTGTCTCAAGACTAGTGCTCTTTAAAAATGCCACATCCTTCCTGTTGTCTCCTCCGTGGTCTTCTTCCAGATGAAAGTCCAATCCTCTGAACCTGGCTCCTCCATACTTGAAATGTCACCACACTTAACCCCAAAAGGCCTCTTCTGTCCAGCCACTTTGGCCTCTTCTTCAGCATTTGGACCCAAGTTTATTTTCAATACCACATTGTTTCTCTCATGCTAGTCCCTCCACTTGATAAAGCCTCCCTTCCCTCATTGCTTTTGTTGTTCAGTCTCTCAGTTGTGTCCAACTCTTTGCAACCCCATGGACTGCAGCACACCAGGCTTCCCTGTCCTTCACTATCTCCTGGACTTTGCTCAAACTCATGTCCATTGAGAGGCAGTGATGCCATCTAACCGTCTTGTCCTGTGTCGTCCCCTTCTGCCTTCAATCTTCCCCAGCATCAGGGTCTTTTCCATTAAGTTGACTCTTTGTATCAGGTGGCCAGAGGATTAGAGATTCAGCTTCAGCATCAGTCCTTCCAATGAATATGTAGGGCTGATTTCTTTTAGGATTGACTGGTTTGATCTCAATGCTGTCCAGGGGACTCTCAAGAGTCTTCTCCAGCACCATAGTTTGAAAGCATTAATTCTTCAACTCTCAGCCTTCTTTATGGTTCACTTCTCACATTCATACATGATTACTGGAAAAACCATAGCTTTGACTACATGAACCTTTGTTGGTAAAGTGATATCTTGTTAGAAATGCATATTCTTGGGCCTTAGTCCAGACCTAATGAATCTGAGTCTCTGGGGGTACAGCCAGTAAACTGTGTTTTCAGAAATTTTTTATTGAAATATAGTTGATTTATAATGTTGTATTAGTTTCAGGTGTACATCAAAGTGATTAAATTACACATATAGATACCTGTATTCTTCTTCAGACTCTTTTCCATTATAAGTTATTACAAGATATTGAGTATAGTTCCCTCTGCTGTATAGTAAGACTTTGTTGCTTAACTATTTTATTTTACATATAGTAGTATGTTTATGTTAATCCCAAACTCCTAATTTATCTCTCCTCCCTTCCCCTTTGGTAACCACAATTTTTTTTTCTATGTCTATGAGTCTATTTCTGTTGCAATCTGTGTTTTAATGAGCCATCCAAGCAATTCTGACACACATTTAAGTTTGAGAACCACTGGACAGGCCCTCCTAGCAGTCTACATGTTCTAGCTCATAGTATATGCTCAGGAAAGTTTTAATGAATGAATTAATGAATCAGTATTTTCTCATCCATATGAAGCTTTTTGGATGTGTTGTTTCTTCTTGCTTGCTTTTTAGACACTATCAACAGTGGGATGACTGGTTTCCAGTCATTAATTAGACCTTTGATTTATTTATTTTTCCTTTTATTTATTTTTATTTATTTATTCTTAATATAAATTTATTTATTTTAATTGGAGGTTAATTACTTTACAATACTGTATTGGTTTTGCCATACATCAACATGAATCTGCCACGGGTGTACACATGTTCCCCATCCTGAACCCCCCTCTCATCTCCCTCCCCGTACCATCCCTCTGGGTCATCCCACTGCACCAGCCCCAAGCATCCTGTATCCCGCATCTAACTATTCATGGTATTAGAAAACTTGAGATTACAGAGTTAAATTTACACTGTTTGCCACAACCATGAGGAACATAGCTCTTGCAACTACCAGGAGTATTTTGGGAGCCTCTGCCATGGCTATAGGCCACAATTTTATAAACGTGGTATCTTCCATTGCTACCTTCTCACAAGAAACAAGAATTTCAGAGAAGACAATGTTCTTGCACCTGCTGATAGCCTTTGAACTTTGCATTATTGAAAAAGAATACCTTCACTTAATTCTGAATGCCTCCAAGTCATCTTTGCTGATAAAACCCAGGTTTAAGTCATAAACAAATTAAAGACTAAAGATTTTTCTTTGGCACATTCTTTCAAGAATTTTATTGCTGTCTGTGAGCTACATGATTCTTTTCAGGGGGAGCAATTCTCTGTGCCCTGGGCTGAACAGGGGTGTCCTGTGCCTTGGCAAAGCCTAGTGGGAGTGTGTGAGAGACTGAGCTGTCTCAATAGCCCAATGTTATGCTTTCAGCAAGCTTTTGAGAACAAAGTCTCTGTTTTTATTGCTCTCCCTGCCAGTGATCACGACTGGCTTCTTTCAGTGGGACATTCCATACCTTTGTATTGAGTGCCAAAGTGGGCCATCCCCCGAGCACTCCAAGCTCCTCACAGAGCTCTAAAATGAGGCCATTCTTAAGGCCATTCTGCACACCCACATTTGCTGATAATTCTTTCCTACATTCCAAAGGAAGCAGTGACTATAAAGTCCCCCCCAACACAAATATGTGTGCTTTATTTTACATTTAACAAGCTGTTACATTAAACGCTAGAGTAGGAGAAAATATTTGCAAATGATAATGGAGTAATATCCAAAATACATAAACAGTTCATATAACTCAACATCAAACAAACAAACAACCCAGTTAAGAAAGGGACAGAAGGCCGGAATAGACTTTTTTTTCCCAAAGAAGACATAGAAATTGCTAACATGCACAGGAAAAGATGTTTACAATTACTAGTCATCAGATAAATGCAAATCAAAACCACAATGAAGTATCTCATTGAGGTATCTCATCTCACAGTTGTCAGAATGGCCATCATTATATAAAAAAAAAGAAACCTCAAGTAACAAATGTTGATGGTGATGTGGAGAAAAGGGAATGTTCCTACACTCTTGGTGGAAATATAAATTGGTGCAGACACTACGGAGAACAGTATGGAGGTTTTTATAGAAACTAAAAATAGAACTACCAAATGTTCCAGAAATCCCACTACTGTGTATATATTGGGAAAAAGTGAAAACTTTACTAATTAAAAAGGATTTATGCATCCTAATGTTAATAGCAGCATTATTGACAATTGCCAAGATATGGAAGCAACCCAAGTGTCCCATCAATAGATGAATGGATAAATAAATAACCCAAATGTCACATTAACAGATGAATGGAAAACTACTCAGCCATAAAGAAAAATGAAATAATACTATTTGCAACAACATGGATGGACTTAGAGGATAACACTAAGTGAAATAGGTCAGAAAGAGAAACACAAATACTGTATAATACCACTTATATTTGGAATCTAAAAAAATAAAACAAATTAGTGAATATAATAAAAACAAAACGGACTCACAGATATAGAGAACAACCTAGTGGTTACCAATGTGGAGAGGGAAGGGGGAAGGGAAAAGTGGGATGGGGTTAAGAGATACAAACTACTATGTATAAAATAACCTATAGGGATATGTTGTACAGTAAAGGAAAATAACCACTATTTTATAACTTTAAATCAAGTACAGTTTATAATAATATTGAACCATTATGTGTATACCTGTGACTAATATTATATTGCCAATCAACTAGATGTTAACAAAAAAGATGCCGAGTATTTAAAATTATAATAAGATTTTTTAAAACTATAAATAACTGGTTTCTGGAAACTAATTTTGCATTATAAGGCCCCAAAATTTTGCCACCCTCAAACAAAAATAAAATTTACTTAAGGGAATGAACTGTGATGTAGGATTGAACTATATAAAGCAGTTTCTGAATGCCAGTCTACATTGCATCACAATACCTGGAGATTCATATTAAACATGCAATGTCACCTGGAGTGGGTCATTCAGTCCAGTTAAAAATAATAACTGCCCCAGATAATTGCAATGCATTACTGGAATAGATGATAATCATCTAATAATGTTCTTTCCTTCTGATGCAGAATCAGAGTCAATAATGTCCTGTGTTACCACACACTTCATGATTCATTAATATTCTCTCTCTCATACACATGCACACATACATGAACACACTTTCATCCCAATAATGGAAGTAATAGCAGCTTAACATTTTGCTTAACATCAGAAAACCCGGATTATGGTCCCATCTCTGCCACATACTAGCTCTATTATGTTGGATAAGCCATTAGTGGCCTCTTACCTTCAGATCCCTCATAAACAAAACAGTCTGTACTATTAAGTTCAATTGTGTGCTGGTGGGAAAAAAAAAAGAAGCTTGATTTGTAGTGTTTGTAGCATTTGCCAGTTTCCATGGGAGAAAGAATTTCAGCCACCATGGCCACTGTCAAGCTATCAAAGTGATGTCCCACAGCACCAATTTGTGAGAGCAGACTGTGTGCATCTCTTCCCAGCTGGCTCCAGCTCACCACTGACTAGATCCTTTCTAGTTTTAAACTTTTATATTACATTTTGTGCAATTTTTGAATTACTAATGTTAGCATCTTCTCTTTAAAGAAACGGAAAGTTAGTCATTGGTGCTGTGGGAAAGAGCCTGAGCTTTGTAGTTAGACAGACATTTAAGCTACAGCTCTATCATTTAGAGCTATGTGACTTTCAACAAGATAATTAATTTATAGGCCCTGGTTTCCTCCTTTGGAAAACAAATTAACAAAACACTCCTTTTTTAAGTGAAGGGTAAGGAGTTAATGTATGTAGAATGTCTACCACACTGTTTGGTATCTCTAGTATGCAAATAGGTTAACTCAGAGAAGAGAAAGCAAAGCAAAGCAGTCATAGCGTTAGAAACACTAGTACCAGGCTGAAAAGTATTCCATTGTATGAATATACTGCATTTTCTTTATCCATGGATGGATCTGGAAAACACTGTATTAAGTGAAGTGAGTCTCAGAAGGACAAATTCTGCATGATTCCACTTGTATGGCGTTTCCAAAATAGTCAAACACAAAGAAGCAGAGAATAGAATGGTGGTTGCCAGAGCCTGGAGGAGGAGAAAGTGGGGAGTTGCTGCTCAACAAGTAGAAAGTTACATTTGTACAAGGTGAATAGCTTCTAGAGATCTGTGGCACCACATTCTGCCAAATTGTAAGAGTACAATACTATATTGTTAAGAGGGTAGATCTCATGCTAAGTGTTTTTATGCCACAAAGAAGAGCTAAGAGACATCTTGAAATCTTTTCAAAATGATAGATATGTTTATTCCCTTGTTTATGGTGATGATATCACAGATACAGGCACATGTCCAAACTCACCAAAATGTATACATTAAATATGATAACTTTTTGTATAGTAACTATACTTTAATAAAGTTTAAAAAACACCAGGACTCGACAGGAAAAACTGTCAAAGGGAGAATATGAAAGACAACTGTCTCACGATAAAACCTGAGGTTAATATTAACAGTTACTGGTTTATTTAGAGCCTGCCATGTTCTTAGAGTTGTGTTAAGAGTTTTACATGGATTATCTGATTTTAAAAGCATAGAAGTTATCATGTAAGAAACGAATTACCAGTCTAGTTTCGATACAGGATACAGGATGCTTGCAGCTGGTGCACTGGGATGACCCAGAGAGATGATATGGGGAGGGAGGTGAGAGGGGGGTTCAGGATTGGGAACTCATGTACACCCGTGGTGGATTCATGTCAATGTATGGCAAAACCAATACAGTATTGTAAAGTAAAATAAAGTAAAATTTAAAAAAAAATAAAATAAAAGCATAGAAGGCTACAAATGTTAAAAATTGAACTGTCACTTTAAAAACATGATTTCAATGTCTTAAAAGTTAGTTTCAGATTTGAACTTCTAAACAGGACAATTTTCAGGAGGATGAATCTAGAGAGGAACAAGGAAATGAAACCAACTTAACCATAGTCCAGAGATTCATACTTTGTATTCAAAACAATTCATTTGCAAAGTAATTCAGTGGACATCCACTATATGCAAGATACTGAACAAAGCAATGGGGAGGGGAAGAGGGATGTACATTTGAATAATACAAGGCTTTTGTATTAGTGAAAGACAAGCTCAGGCATAAATCACATTGATTTAAGGCTGACTCAAACCAGCTCTTCTCATGGTCCCTTAGATTGGCTGGTTATGAAACCATTCACCTGGCCCTCTTATTCCAGTCTTTTGTTCTAAACACTGTGTGCTTTCTTTCGAAACTACATGAGGCATGTTTCAATGGATGTGTAGTGAAAAAACATCAGGGTCGAAAACCTTATTCTTATTCTATCAGCTATTGCAGCTGGGGCAAATTCCATCACTTTTATTTCCAGACTTTGTTTCATACTCAGGGTTCAACTGGAAAAGGCAATGGCAACCCACTCCAGTACTCTTGCCTGGAAAATCCCATGGATGGAGGTGCCTGGTAGGCTGCAGTCCATGGGGTCGCTAAGAGTCAGACATGAGTGAGCGACTTCACTTTTCACTTTCATGCATCAGAGAAGGAAATGGCAACCCACTCCAGTGTTCTTGTCTGGAGAATCCCAGGGATGGCGGAGCCTGGTGGGCTGCTGTGTATGGGGTTGCACAGAGTCAGACACGACTGAAGCAACTTAGCAGCAGCAGCAGGACTCAATAGATATTAGCTATTGTTTTGGTAACTTAATCAAAGTTGACACTGCTCCTGTAATAAGCAAATCCTAATACATCTGATGGCTTAAACCTGATAGAAGCTTACTCACATAAATTCCAAAACAGGTCTTTCTGATTAACCAGTGGTTCTTTTTCACACGGTGATTCAGGGACCTAGGATCTTTTATTCTAATGCATCTACCATTCTTAGTAAATGACTTCCAAGGTCATCAGCCTCTGTTCCTTCAATCAGGAGAGACAAAATTTAGACAATCGAGTGAGAAAGATTTTAGGGACCAGTCCTGGAAGGAGCATATATGACTTTCTCTCAGAATCCATTGACTGGAACTCAGTCATATCACTACACTGACTTCATGGCGGAGGGGAGGTCTGGGAAATGTGGAAAAAAGAAGAAATGTTTTGGTGAATACCTAATCAGTCTCTACCGCAGAAATGAAGTGACTCTTTTCTTTTTTTCTACTCTGAAGATCTCATTGAACATAACATCATGTGATGTCAAGTCTATATGTTCACTTACTTATCAATCAATATTAACAGTACCAAAAACTTTCTAGGTGGCATAGCTTTTTTTGAATACGAGTTTTCAAGACAGAGGGTTAGAAACAATGTTTCTCTCCTACCTTTGCCCTTGATGATTGTCTAACACTTGTTTCTGCCTCATATGCTGTTAATCAGGTTCTATTGCATGGTACTCCAGTTTGCATGGTGTGTGTGGAGCTGGAATGGTAACAATAAAACAAAACTTAAGAAACAAGCTAGACATCAAAAGTTAGAGATAAATCATGAATCAGTACTGATTTCATTGAAATGCAGAGGGAAAGACAAATGTCAGAAGCTTAGAGAAACAAAATTAAAAACTTTGCTGTATGGCAAAACCAATACAGTATTGTAAAGTAAAAAATAATAATAATAATAATAAAGAAAAGAATATGACCACAAAAAAAAAATTGCAAGTATGGAGAGTGGACAAAACCAGGCACCATATCTCAGGACAATAATTAGAGAGCAGAGTAGTTGCAGGAACTATCCAATGTCTCAGAGGCAGAGCCAGAACAGAGCATTATTTTCATAAAGCAAAAGCAAAACACAATCAGAAGGATTAGCAGATTTGTTAGTATATGGTTTCCTGGGGGTTCATTCTCATAGCACTTTCTACTTTATTCATATGAATCATTGCAATTTGTATTTTATGTGTATTTTTGGATTATTTGTTTAATGGATATCTTTCCAATTAGCCTGAAGATCATAAGGAGAGAACTTTATATTCATTAGTACTGAGCATAGTGCTTGACACACAGTAGTAACTGCTCAATAAATACTTGGATGGATTGATGGATGGATGGAAACAGCTCTGCTATTACCTTAAGTGTTAGTCGCTCGGTTGTGCCCAACTCTTGGTGACCCCATGGACTGCAGCTCACCAAGCTCCTCTGTCCATGAGATTTTCCAGGCAATGATACTGGAGTGGGTTGCCATTTCCTTCTCCAGGGGATCTTCCCAACCCAGGGATCGAACCCAGGTCTCCTGCACTGCAGGCAGATTCTTTAACAAGTGAGATATTACCTTACTTCAACTAAAAATTGAGAGACCTAGAAGGTTTCTCAATGTTTACAATTTCTTTCTACTTAAAAATGTTTTTTTTTTTTCCTCGTCTCCACTTTCCTCTCCTATTTCATTTCCCATAACTTACAGCTTTGTTTATTCCCCTTCATAGGCTTCTCTTTGTCTGCACATTTCCAATTAGTGATTCTGATCTTAGGCCACTATTTACATGTTCTCTATGCTTTCCTGAGATGGTCTCCTGCAACCCAATCAGCTGCTTATGACTCTGACGACTCCTTACACTTAGCCAAAGCCTTGCCCTAAAATTTCAGATGTGAACTGATGGGCAACATCATTTTGAGTCTCAAAGGAACATTTCATGCAAAAATGGGCTCAATAAAGGACAGAAACAATATGGACCTAACAGAAGCAAAAGATATTAAGAAGAGGTAGCAAGAATATCCAGGAGAACTATGTAGAAAAGGTCTCAGTGATCCATAAAACCATGATGGTGTGATCATTTACCTACAGCCAGACATCCTGGAGTGTGAACTCAAGTGGTCCTTAGGAAGCATTACTATGAACACAGTTAGTGGAGGTGATGGAATTCCAGATGAGCTAAATAAAAATCCTAAGAGATGATTCTGTTAAAGTGCTGCAGTCAATATATCACCAAATTTGGAAAACTCAGAAATGGTCACAAGACTGGCAGCCATCAGTTCCAATCCCAAAGAATGGCAATGACAAAGAATGTTTAAACAATTGCACAATTGCACTCATTTCACATACTAGTAAGGTAATGCTCAAAATCCTTCAAGCTAGGTTTCAGCACTGTGGGAACCGAGAACTTCCAGATGTACAAGCTGGATTTAGAAAAGGCAGAGGAACTAGAGAACAAATTGCCAACCTCCGCTGGATCATAGAAAAATTAAGAGAATTCCAGAAAAACATCTACTTTTGGTTCATTGACTATGTTAAAGCCTTTGATTGTGGGGATCACAAAAAACTGTGGAAAATACTTAAAGAGATGGGAATCCCAGACCACCTTACCTTTCTCCTGAGAAATCTCTATGCAGGTCAAGAAGCAACAGCTAGAACTGGACATGGAACAACAAACTGGTTCAAAATTGGGAAAGGAGTATGTCAAGGCTGTATGTTATCACCCTGATTATTTAACTTATATGCAGAGTACATCATGAGAAATGCTGGGCTGGATGAAGCTCAAGCTGGGATCAAGATTGCTGGGAGAAATATCAATAACATCAGATATGCAGATGACACCACACTTATGAAAGAAAGTGAAGAAGAACTAAAGAGCCTCTCGATGAAGATGAATGAGAAGAGTGAAAAAGCTGGCTTAAAACTCAACATTCAAAAAACAAAGATCAAGGCATCTTGTCCCATCACTTCATGACAAATAGATGGGGAAACAATGGAAACAGTGACAGACTTTCTTTTAATGGGCTCCAAAATCCCTGAAGATGGTGACTGCAGCCATGAAATTAAAAGATGCTTGCTCCTTGGAAGAAAAACTATGACAAACCTACACAGTGTATTAAAAAAACAGAGACATTACTTTGTTAACAAAGATCTGTCTAGTCAAAGCTTTGGTTTTTCCAGTAGTCATGTACGGACCTGAGAGTTGAATCACAAAGAAAGCTGAGCACCAAAGAATTGATGCTCTCAAACTGTGGTACTGGAGAAGACTCTTGAGGGTCCCTTGGACAGCAAGAACAGATCAGTCCATCCCTAAAGGATCAAGCCTGAATATTCATTGAAAGGAAAGATGCTGAATCTCCAATATTTTAGCCACCTGGTGAGAAGACATGACTCATTGGAAAAGACCCTGAAGCTGGGAAATACTGAGGGCAGGAGGAGAAAGAATGGCAGAGGATGAGATGGTTGGATGCTATCATACACTCGATGGACATGAGTTTGAGCAGACTCCTGGAGATAGTGAAGGACAGAGAAGCCTGGTGTGCTGTAGTCCATGGGTTCTCAAGGATTCGGACACAACTGAGTGACTAAGCAACAACAACAACAACAACAACAACAACAAAAACTAATCATATTTTCTTGAAAATTTGCTTCTATTCTTGTGTTCTCAATCTGTGTTTTTATATGTGGAAGTATGTTGCCCCCCTGTCCAAATAGCTACATAGTACTCAGCACATTCTATCAAATATTTGCCTCCTCCTATAAACAGTTAATGTTTACTGTTGGAAATGGCAACCCACTCCAGTACTCTTGCCTTGAAAATCCCAGGGACGGTGGAGCCTGGTGGGCTGCTGTCTATGGGGTCGCACAGAGTTGGACATGACTGAAGCAACTTAGCAGCAGCAGCAGCATAAACAGTTAATAACTTTTAGAACAAGAACTGGTTTCTAATTTGTCTTTGTGCTCTCAAGATCAAGCATGGTATATAACATAGAGCTGGTATTTGCTGAAGCAAGTTCATGTATGTATATTATAGCTACCCTTCCACATTCCTTAACTTAACCCCCTGAAGCTATGTTTGATTTATCTCTGTTTTGTGATTATGACAATCAACCACAAAATGCCATTGATTCCACCTCTAAAGTATCTTATAGGCCCCAACTTTCCAATCACTCTGCTCTTATCCAGAGTCCTTCACCTAAACTATTATAATGACCTCTTAATTACCATGATTAAATGTGATTTTGTCTCAGTAATATACCCTACAAAAGCCTCCTTTTCTCCACTCTTATTTAACAGATGTTTATTGAATGACTACTATTTACCATGCAGTTTTGTAGACACTGAAGATATGATGGTGAACAAGACCAGAATACCTTCTCAGGCAGTTTTTTTTTTGTTTGAATGGGGGACACCTAAAATTAATCAACAGCCAGATATATCATACATTAAAAGTTTTTTTTCCCAGCCTTCTGTTCAGTTCAGTCACTCAGTTGTGTCTGACTCTTTGCTACCCCATGGACTGCAGCATGCCAGGCTTCCCTGTCCATCACCAACTCCCACAGCTTGCTCAAACTCATGTCCATCAAGTCAATGATGCCATCCAACCATCTCATTCTCTGACATCCCCTTCTCCTCCTGCCTTCAATCTTTCCCAGAATCAGTGTATTTTCCAATGAGTCAGTTCTTTGAATCAGGTGGCCAGAAGTCCACCTTATTTCCAGCCTTCAGTTCAGTTCAGTTGCTCAGTCGTGTCTGACTCTTTGCAGCCCCATGGACTGTAACATGCCAGGCTTCCCTGCCCATCACTGACTCCTGGAGCTTGCTCAAACTCATGTCCATCAAGTCAATGATGCCATCCAACCATCTCATCCTCTGTTGTCCCCTTCTCCTCCCACTTTCAATCTTTCCCAGCATCAGGGTCTTTTCAAATGAGTCAGTTCTTTGCATCAGGTGGCCAAAGTATTGGAGTTTCAGCTTCAGCATCAGTCTTTCCAATGAATATTAAGGACTGATTTCCTTTAGGATGGACTGGTTGGATCTCCTTATTGAGATATAATCGACATATAAACTTATGCATGTTGAAGGCATATGTGATGATTTGATATTGTTATATATTCTGAAATGATGACCACAATAAGGTTAGTTAACACATGCATCACCATTCATAGTTTAGTGAAGGGTTAACTATAGTTACTAAGCTGCATATTAAATCTCCAGAATTTATACATCTTTTGACTGGAAGTGTGTACTCTTTGCCCATCTTCACCAATTTCCCCCAATCGCCCACCACTGGCAACCAGGCTACTTTATGTTTCTATGTCTAGTTTTAAGACTTCACATATAAGTGAGATCACACAAATTTTATCTTCCTCTAATTTATTTCACTTAGTGTAATATCCTCAATTTTCATCCATGTTGTCCCAAATGACTGAATTATCTTCTGAATAATATCTTTTATGGCTGAGTAATATTCCATTGTATATATCATACTATTTTAAAAATCTATTCATCCATTGATGGACACTTAGGTTGTTTCCATAGTCTTGCTACAGTGTATAATACTGCTATGAACATGGTGGGAGTGCAGATATCACTTCCAGATAGTAGTCTCATTTCCTTGAGATAGCTACACAGAAGTGGGACTGCTGGATCATGTCATCGTTCTATTATTCATTTTTTTTCAGAAGAATCTCTATATTGATTTCCATAGTGGCTGCACCAATTTACAATCTCACCAACAGTGCGCAAGAGTTCCTTTTCTCCACATCCTTTCTAACATTTGTTATTTCTTTCTTTTGGCCATGCTGCATGGATTGTGGGATCTTAGTTCCCCAAGCAGGGAACAAACCCATGCTCCCTGCAATGGAAGTGCAGATTGTTGACCACTGGACAACCAGGGAAGTCCCCAGCAGTTGTTAATATTTCTTGTCTTTTTGATGATGGCCATTCTAACAGATGTGAGGTGAGATCTCATTGTGATTTTGATTTACATTTCTCTAATACTTAGCTATGTAGAGCATCTTTTCATGTATCTATTGGCCACCTATATGTCCTCATTGGAAAAAATATATATCTATTTGGTTTCTCTGACCATTCTTTAAACAAGATAATTTTTGCCACTGAGCTGTATGAGTTCTTTAAAGATTTTGGATGGTAGCCCATATTAGGTGTATGGCTTGCAAATATTTTCTCCCATAGTTGCCTTTTCATTTTGTTGATCGTTTCTTTTTGTATGCAGGAGCCCTTCAGTTTCATGACATCCCAGTTTATTTTTGCATTTGTTGCTTGTGCTATATCATATATTTTAAGAATGTTAAGTGCTAGGAAGAACAAATAAAGTGGGGTAAGTGGATAGAAATGTCCCTTGAAGTTTGAGTTAGGAGATATTTATATTGGTTAGCCAGGTGAGGTGTGTTCGAAGAGGTAACATTTGAATAAAATACTTGGTTGATCAAAAGGTTCAATTGGGTTTTTTCCGCAACAGCTTATAGAAAAGCTCAAATGAACTTTTTGACCAACCCAATAAAAGAATAAATCATGTGAAAAATTCTGGAAAAAATAAATCACAGAGGGAACGGCAGCTCTAAATGCCCTTCGTGGGAGGTTACTTCATGTAAGCCATGTGCCTGACATGTAGTGAGCAAGATGTCAGGAATCAGAATGATGTAAGTCTTTGGAGATGGTGGTATAGGCATTGAATTTTTTTCTAATTTTATTCTATGATTTTAGTTATTATAAAATTAAGAGCAGTAGAGTGCTATGATTTGATCTAAGCATTCAAAGATGGCTGTGTTCACTGGTGGCTCAGAAGGTAAAGCGTCTGTCTGCAATGCAGAAGGCCTGAGTTCCATCCCTGGGTTGGGGAGATTCCCTGGAGAAGGAAATGGCAGCCCTCTCCAGTACTCTTGCCTGGAAAAACCCATGGATAGAGAAGGCTGGTAGGCTACAGTCCATGGAGTGTCAAAGAGTAGGACACAGATTCACTTTCACTTTTATATTCAAGGGTGCCTATCAATCAGCCACAGACAAAATAATACTGAAAAACAGAATATTCTAAAACTCAGGAGCACACAAAATTTAGCATTTTTTTCATTAAGCCATCTAGATGGAATCTAAAACCCTGAGTGTGGATGAAGTGATTCCCAAATAATCTTCCAGACCCAGATACGCCATGTCTGTTTCTGGTGTTTGCAGTGTCATCTCCTACTATGTGCCTCTCAGATCCTTATACTTTATGTGAAAAAGGACTCTCTTCACAGCCTCAAAATGTGCCTGCATTTGCATACCTCCTCAACTTTGTTCATGTTATTCATTTTACTTGAAATGTCCTTTTGTTCAACTTTTCTAGTTGAAATTCTCTTTTTGCAAAACTGAACTCATAATACATTTTCTCCATGAAGATTTCAACAATATCTAGAATTGATATTTGATTGAACAATTGATATGACATTTGCACTCACTGTGGAATGATCACCGCTAGTGTAGTCACCATTCATCACCACAAAGTTACACTCTTTCTTGGGATGAGAGTCTTTAAAATTCACTCTCTTAGCAACTTTCAAATATGAAATCCAATATTATTGACTATTGTGCCCATGCTGTACCTTACATTTCCAAGATTTACTTATTTTATAACTGAAAGTGTGTACCTCCTGACTCCCTTCACCCATCTTGCCAATCTCTGAACTTCCTTCCCCTCCGGCAGCTATTATATTAGTCTGTTCTCTGCATTTATGACTTTTGTTTTGTTTGTTCTTTGTTTTTTAGATATCACATCTAAGTGAAATCACAAGGTATTTGTCTTTCTATGAATTATTTTACTTAGTATAATACTCTCAGGGTCCACCTATGTTGTCACAAATGGCAAGATTTCATTCTTTCTATGACTGAATAATATTCTGCTTTATGTGTATACAACTTCATCTATCCATATATTCTTCATATATTCATCTATTAATGGACACCTAGGTTGTTTCCATATCTTGGCTACTATAAATAATGCTGCAATTAACCTAGGTAGAGGGGCAGCTATCTTTTCAAATTGGTATTGTCTTTCGTGTCAAATAAATACCCAGAATTGTAATTGCTGGATCATATGGTTCAGTTCAGTTCAGGTCAGTTACTCAGTCGTGTCTGACTCTTTGAAACCCCATGAATCACAGCACGCCAGGACTTCCTGTCCATCACCAAATCCAGAGTTCATTCAGACTCACGTCCATCAAGTCAGTGATGCCATCCAGCCATCTCATCCTCTGTCGTCCCCTTCTCCTCCTGCCCCCAATCCCTCCCAGCATCAGAGTCTTTTCCAATGAGTCAATTCTTCTCATGAGGTGGCCAAAGTACTGTAGTTTCAGCTTTAGCATCATTCCTTCCAAAGAAATCCCAGGGTTGATCTCCTTCAGAATGGACTTGTTGGATCTCCTTGCAGTCCAAGGGACTCTCAAGAGTCTTCTCCAACACCACAGTTCAAAAGCATCAATTCTTCGGCGCTCAGCCTTCTTCACACTCCAACTCTCACATCTGTACATGACTGCTAGAAAAACCATAGCCTTGACTAGATGGACCTTAGTCGGCAAAGTAATGTCTCTGCTTTTCAATATGCTACCTAGGTTGGCCATAACTTTTCTACCAAGGAGTAAGCGTCTTTTAATTTCATGGCTGCAGTCACCATCTGCAGTGATTTTGGAGCCCAAAAAAATAAAGTCTGACACTGTTTCCACTGATTCCCCATCTATTTCCCATGAAGTGATGGGACCGGATGCCATGATCTTCATTTTCTGAATATTGAGCTTTAAGCCAACTTTTTCACTCTCCTCTTTCACTTTCATCAAGAGGCTTTTTAGTTCCTCTTCACTTTCTGCCATAAGGGCAATGTCATCTGCATAGCTGAGTTTATTCATATTTCTCCCGGCAATCGTGATTCCAGCTTGTATTTCTTCCAGTCCAGCGTTTCTCATGATGTACTCTGCATATAAGTTAAATAAGCAGGGTGACAATATACAGCCTTGACATACTCTTTTCTTATTTGTAACCAGTCTGTTGTTCCATGTCCAGTTCTAATTGCTGGTTCCTGACCTGCATACAAATTTCTCAAGAAGTAGGTCAGGTGGTCTGGTATTCCCATCTCTCTCAGAATTTTCCACAGTTTATTGTGATCCACACAGTCAAAGGCTTTTGCATAGTCAATAAAGCAGAAATAGATGTTTTACTAGAACTCTCTTGCTTTTTCCATGATCCAGCAGATGTTGGCAATTTGATCTCTGGTTCCTCTGCCTTTTCTAAAACCGGATTGAACATCAGGAAGTTCACTGTTCACGTAGCTCTACTTTACTTTTTTGAGAAGCCTCCATACTGTTTTCCATAGTGACTACATAAATTTACATTTCCACCAGTAGTGAACAAAGGTTCCCTTCCCTCCACATCCTTGCCAATATTTGCCTTTTGTTGTCATTTTGATACTAGTCATACTGACAGGTGTGAAGTGACATCTCATTGTGGTTTTGATTTGCATTTCCCTATGATGAGTGATGTTGAGCATCTTTTCAAGTGCCTTCTGGCCATTTATATGTATCTTTTGGAAAAATACTTATAAAGATCCTCTACCCATTTTTAAATTAGATGACACAACCAATAATTTTTCTTCTTCCCATTCTCTTACATATTTATATTTTCCTACA
This sequence comes from Capra hircus, assembly GCF_001704415.2. Taxonomy (NCBI): domain Eukaryota; kingdom Metazoa; phylum Chordata; class Mammalia; order Artiodactyla; family Bovidae; genus Capra; species Capra hircus. Next base: position 1,360,223 of record NW_017189517.1, read on the forward strand.
TAGTCAGCATTCAGGTTGCATGGCATGGAATATAGAATACTTCACTGACATTTTTTTTTCAGTTTTATTGAAGTATAGTTGGCAAGTACAATTGAAAGATATTTAAACTGTGTAATGTTACACTGAGATTTTTAAGAATACTATTGAAACACTGAAAATTGTAAATTATCTACCATTTATCTGAATCAAATTAGTGTCTCAGTGAGCAGCTAGTAACTTGGAAAGCAAACTGCTGGGGCCTTGTGCTAGGAATTGCATTCTCTTTGGGGAAGGGGGTGTTGAGCCATCTGCTCCAGTTTAGCAGTAAAAGAAGAACATAGATTAGAAGGCCACTTCAAAGAAGGGAACAATCGCTTGACAATAAAAACTAGTGAAAGATGTATTTTAAAAGACATTTCAAGACAAGTGGAAATTTTCTTCAGTCCAGTGAAGTCACTCAGTCATGACTAAATATTTGTGACCCCATGGACTGCAGCACACCCAGCTTCCCTGTCCATCATCAACTCCCAGAGCTTACTCAAACTCCTGTCCATAGAGTCCATGATGCCATCCAACCATATTGTCCTCTGTTGTCCCCTTCTCCCCCTGCCTTCAAACTTTTCCAGCATCAATGTCTTTCCAATGAGTCAGTTCTTCCCATCAGGTGGCCAAAGTATTGGAGTTTTGGCATCAGCATCAATCCTTCCAATGAATATTTAGGACTGATTTAATTTAGGACTGACTGATCAGATCTCCCTGTAGTCCAAGGGACTCTTAAGACTCTTCTCCAATACCACAGCTCAAATGTATCAATTTCTCAGCTCTCAGGTTTTTTTTTATAGTCCAACTCTCACACCCATACATGACTACTGGAAAAACCATGGCTTTGACTAGATAGATGGACCTTTGCTGGCAAAGTAATGTCTCTGCTTTTCAACATGCTGTCTAGGTTGGTCATAGCTTTCCTTCCAGGGAGCAAGTGGCTTTTAATCTCATGGCTGCAGTCACCATCTGCAGTGATTTTGGAGTCCAAAAAATAAAGTCTCTCACTGTTTCCACTGTTTCCCCATCTGTTTGCCATGAAGTGATGGGAGTTGAACGGTTCTACAAAGACCTACAAGACCATATAGAACTAACACCCCAAAAGATGTCCTTTTCATTATAGGGGACTGGAATGCAAAAGTAGGAATTCAAGAGATACCTGGAGTAACAGGCGAATTTGGCTTTGGATTACAAAATGAAGCAGGCCAAAGGCTAACAAAGTTTTTCCAAGAGAATGCACTGGTCATAGCAAACACCCTCTTCCAACAACACTAGAGAAGACTCTACACATGGACATCACCAGATGGTCAACACTGAATTCGGATTGATTATATTCTTTGCAGCCAAAATGGAGAAGATCTATACAGTCAGCAAAAAGCGGATTGGGAGCTGACTGTAGCTCAGATCATGAACTCCTTATTGCCAAATTCAGACTTAAATTGAAGAAAGTAGGGAAAACCACTAAACCATTTAGGTATGACCAAAATCAAATCTCTTGTGATTATAAAGTCGAAGTGATAGAGTCAAGGGATTAGATCTTATAGACAGAGTGCCTGAAGAACTATGAAGAACTATGGAGGGAGGTTCATGTCATTGTAAAGGAGGCTGAGATCAAGACCATTCCCAAGAAAAAGAAAGACAAAAAGGCAAAATTGATGTCTGAGGAGGTCTTACAAATAGTTGTGAAAAGAATAGAAGTGAAAAGCAAAGGAGAAAAGGAAAGCTATACCCATTTGGATGCAGAGTTCCAAAGATTAGCAAGGAGGGATAAAAAAGCCTTCTTCAGTGATCAATGCAAAGAAGTAGAGGAAAACAATAGAATGGGAAAGACTAGAAATCTCTTCAAGAAAATTAGAGATACTAAGGGAACATTTCATGCAAACATGGGTTCAATAAAGGACAGAAATGATATGGACCAAACAGAAGCAGAAAATATTAAGAAGAGGTGGCAAGAATACACAGAAGAACTATATAGAAATGATCTTCATGACCCAGATAATCACAATGGTATGGTCTCTCATCTAGAGCAAGACATTCTGGAAAGTGAACCCAAATCCTATGGGATTCAGTAAAAGCAGTGCTAAGGGGAAGGTTCATAGGAATACAAGCCTACCTCAAGAAACAGAAGATAAATCAAATAAATAACCTAACTCTACACCTAAAGTAACTAGAAAAGGAAGAAATGAAGAACCCCAGGGTAAGTAGAAGGAAAGAAATCACAAAAATTAGGGCCAAAATAAATGCAAAAGAAACAAAAGAGACCATAGCAAAAGTCAACAAAGCTAAATGTTGGTTCTTCGAGAGGATAAATAAAATAGATAAACCATTAGCCAGACTTGTCATGAACAAAGGGAGAAGGATCAAATTAACAAAATTAGAAATGAAAAATGGAGAAATCACAACAGACAACACAGAAATACAAAGGATCATAAGAGACTACTATCAGCAAATATATGCCAATAAAATGGACAACTTGGAAGAAATGGACAAATTCTTACAAAACTATAACTTTCCAAAACTAAACCAGGAAAAAAATAGAAAATCACAAGCATGGGAATCAAAACTGTAACCAGAAATCTTTCAGCAAACAAAAGCCCAGGACCAGACAGCTTCACAGCTGAATTCTACCAAAAATTTAGAGAAGAGCTAACACCTATCCTACTCAAACTCTTCCAGAACATTGCAGAGGAAGGTGAACTTTCATTTTATGAGGCCACCGTCACCCTAATAACAAAACCTGAAAAAGATGCCAGAAGGGAAGAAATCTACAGGCCAATATCACTGATGAACATAGATGCAAAAATCCTTAACAAAATTCTAGCAAACAGAATCCAACAACATATTCAAAAAGATCATATATCATGACCAAGTGGGCTTTATCCCAGGGATGCAAGGATTATTCAATATTTGCAAATCAATCAATGTAATACACCACATTAACAAATTAAAAGATAAAAACCATATGATTATCTTAAAAGATGCAGAGAAAGCCTTTGACAAAATTCAGTATCCATTTATGATAAAAACCCTCCAGAAAGCAGGAATAGAAGGAACACAGTTCAACATAATAAAAGCCATATATGACAAACCCACAGCAAACATTATCTTCAATGATGAAAAATTGAAAGCATTTCCTCTAAAATCAGGAACAATGAAGGATGCCCACTCTGACTTATAAAGTTGCTTCAGTCGTGTCCAACTCTGTGTGACCCCATAGAAGGCAGCCCACCAGGCTCCCCCATCCCTGGGATTCTTCAAGCAAGAACACTGGAGTGGGTTTCCATTTCCTTCTCCAATGCATGAAAGTGAAAAGTGAAAGTGAAGTTGCTTAGTCGTGTCCAACTCCTAGCAACCCCATGGACTGTAGCCTACCAGGCTCCTCTCTCCATGGGCATTTCCAGGCAAGAGTACTGTAGTGGGTTGCCATTGCCTTCTCTGGACTCAATAGATATGAGTTTGAGTGAACTCTGGGAATTGGTGATGGACTGGGAGGCTTGGTGTGTTGCATTCCATGGGGTCGCAAGGAGTTGGACACGACTGAGCAACTGAACTGAAGTGAAGGCACCATTTCATGCAAATGGACACAATAAATAAATTCTTTAGCTAAAATAAAATGCCAAATTTAAATTATAATGTAAACTTGCTTCTGAATAGTTTAGTGATTTTTTGCTGGTTTAAGTAAACATGCGTGGATTTTATTCAAAACATAAAATTGCTTTCATGCTGATGTTTATTTTTACTGAGTTATTTTACAATGAAGAGGAGAAAACACTGCACAGACAGGCAAGACAACTAACTTCTTGTTTCAGCAATGCCATGAAGCAATATATGATATCAGGCAAATTAGTTATATATGTTTTTTCATCTATCCATCCAGTACCTACACTATGTGTGTGCTCAGTCACTCAGTCATCTCCGATTGTCTGCAACCCCATGGATTGTAACCCACCAGGCTTCTCTGTCCATGGGATTATCCTGGTGAGAATACTGGAGTGGGTTGCCATACACTCCTCCAAGGGATCTTCCTGACCTAGGGATCGAACCCATGTTCCCTGTGGCTCCTGCATTGGCAGGCAGATTTTTTTAACCACTGAGCCACTTGGGAAGCGCTACCTACATTCTATGGTATTAGTAACAATAATGCTGCAGAAACTGCATTGCTTACAATCCTTTTGTTTGTACTCAGCTTAAGCTAAAAGGGGAGATTATTAGAATACTAAGGAGTCTCATCAAAGAACGGAATGGCACTCTACTCCAGTACTTTGCCTGGAAAATCCCATGGATGGAGGAGCTTGCTAGGCTGCAGTCTATGGTGTCAGTAAGAGTTGGACACGACTAAGCGACTTCACTTTCACTTTTCACTTTCATGCATTGGAGAAGGAAATGACAACACACTCCAGTGTTCTTGCCTGGAGAATCCCAGGGATGGGGGAGCCTGGTGGCTGCCGTCTATGGGGTCACACAGAGTCGGACATGACTGAAGTGACTTAGCAGCAGCAGGGAGTCTCATGCAGCAAAAGTAGAAGAACGAATCACCAGGAATTGGCAATGAAGAGCAAAGGGCAAGGAAAAGCTGGCTTACCTGTCTCTTGTTCTTGAGATTCCCAATATGAGAAAATCAGCCACCATAACAAAAAGGACAAAGACAAATCAAAAACAGTATATGCTTGACAGGGCTAAAAGGAAAGTTATGGATTTAGGTAAAACAAGGCTGGGGACTTTCCTGGCAGTCCAGTGGTTAAGACTTCACCTTCAAATGCAAGGAGTGTGGATTCAATCCCTGGTCAAGAAGCTAAGATCCTGCAGGTCTCAGGGCCAAAAAACAAAACAGGAAACAGAAGCAAAACTCTAACAAATTCAATAAGACTTTTAAAATGGTCTACATCAAAAGTATCTTTTTAAAAAATAGTCAAGACAAGGCTGGAAGCAAAATGTGGGAGAAGATATTCTATTTCATGCAAATGGTTAACCAGAAGAGAGAAGGGGTGGGCGTACTTATAAGACACAAAGTATAACCTAAGTAAAAATCTATCTTAAGAGACAAATAGGGAGGCGATCCTAAGATGGCAGAGGTTTAGGAGGGGGAGACCACTTTCTCCCCCACATGCTCATCAAAAGAACATTTGAACGCTGAGTAAATTCCACAAAACAACTTCTGAATTCCATCAGAGGACATAGGGCACCAAGAAAAGCAGCCCATTGTCTTACAAAGGAGGTAGGGAAAAATATAAAAGACAAAAAGAGAGACAAGAGAGGTAGGGATGGAGCTCCGTCCCAAGAAGGGAGTCTTAAAAAAGAAAGAAGTTTCCAAATACCAGGAAACACTCTCACTTTGGAGTCTGTGGCGAGCCTTGGAACCACAGAGGGCAACATAATCAGGAGGAAAAATAAATAAATAGTTAAAACCCACAGATTAAGTGCCCAATGGTAACTCCCCCAGCAGAGAAGCAGTGAAGACGCCTGCCTGTGTCCACCAGTAGCATGCGGGGGATGGGCAGGGAGGCAGGGGCTCCATTGCTTAGAGTAAGGACCCGGCCTGAATGCCCTGAGGCAATCTGAGGGAACTAACTCGGGTTAGCAAACCAGACTGTGGGATAGCTACCATGCGAAAAGCCCTAACCTAAGACACAGTCAGGCCCATTCACAGAACAAAGGACTGGACAGAGCTAGCCAGCTGCAGACCAACATATCCCATTCCAGTGACAGTCAGGGGAGGGAAGCCGGAGCCAGAAGGGGGCAATCACAGCCCCAGAGAGGCATTAACTACCAAACTGCAAGCAGGCTTCATTGCTAACCAAGACTTCTTGGGATTCTGGATGGTCAACATTGGCCTGAGAAGGTGCGCCGGTTATACATGCAGAAAACCAAGCAGCTGGGACGGGGGAGGCAGTAAATCTCAGCGACCATGCTCGCCAAACACCTGGTCACCTGAGCTGCTTGGTTCTGGGAAGGTCATAAAATGGAGGTCCAGCTGAGTCTGTGCCTCTGAGGACTACCTGAGTACCTGAACCTGAGCAGCTTAGAGCTGGGAAGTGCATACAACACAGGGCCAGTCTCAAACAGTTCCCAGCAGAGCAACGTAGAGCCTAAGCAGTGTAGACAGGGAAAGCACACACACAGTGAGCAGAGGCAAAACCAGTGTGGCCAAGACACTGTGAGCACATGCCAGTGTTATTTGTTTGGATCGTTCTTCCCTCCGCACAGCACAACTGAACAAGTGAACTTTAAAAGTGTCCACCACCGCCCTCGTGTGTCAGGGCTGAAATTAGACACTGAGAAGACCAGCAAACAAAAGAAGCTAAAACAGAGGGAACCTCCTTGGAAGTGACAAGTGCAATAGATTAAAACCCTGGGTAGTTAGTACTGACTACATAGGAAGGGGTCTAGAGATCTTGAGAAAAACAAGCGAGATCAAGGAAATATCCAAAAATGAACTTACCCCACATTGCCCACAACAACACCAGAGAAAGTCCTAGATATATTTTTAATATCATTCTTTATTTTTTTTAATTTTTTTTAAATTTTCAAGTCCTCTATTACTCCTTTAATTTTCATTTTTCAAACCTAATATTCAGTTCAGTTCAGTTCAGTCACTCAGTCGTGTCCGATTCTTTGCGACAGCAAGGATTGCAGCACAGCTAGTGGAGGTGATGGAATTCCAGTTGAACTATTTCAAATCCTGAAACATGATGCTGTGAAAGTGCTGCACTCAATATGACAGCAAATTTGGAAAACTCAGCAGTGACCACAGGACTGGAAAAGGTCAGTTTTCATTCCAATTCCAAAGAAAGGCAATGCCAAATCATGCTCAAACTACCGCACAAGGGCACTCATCTCACATGCTAGTAAAGAAACGCTCAAAATTCTCCAAGCCAGGCTTCAGCAATACGTGAACCATGAACTTCCTGATGTTCAAGCTGGTTTTTGAAAAGGCAGAGGAACCAGAGATCAAATTGTCAATATCCACTGAATCATGGAAAAAGCAAGAGAGTTCCAAAAAACATCTATTTCTGCTTTATTGACTATGCCAAAGCCTTTGACTGTGTGGATCATAATAAACTGTGGAAAATTCTAAAAGAGATGGGAATACCAGACCACCTGACCTGCCTCTTGAGAAATCTGTATGCAGGTCAGGAAGCAACAGTTAGAACTGGACATGGAACAACAGACTGGTTCCAAATAGGAGAAGGGTATGTCAAGGCTGTATATTGTCACCTTGCTTATTTAACTTATATGCAGAGTACATCATGAGAATTGTTTGGCTGGAAGAAGCACAAGCTGGAATCAAGATTGCCGGGAGAAATATCAATAGCCTCAGATATGCAGATGACACCACCCCTTATGGCAGAAAGTGAAGAGGAACTAAAAAGCCTCTTGATGAAAGTGAAAGTGGAGAGTGAAAAAGTTGGTTTACAGCTCAACATTCAGAAAACGAACATCATGGCAACTGGACTCATCACTTCATGGGAAATAGATGGGGAAACAGTGGAAACAGTGTCAGACTTTATTTATGTATTTATTTATTTGGACTCCAAAATCACTGCAGATGGTGACTGCAGCCATGAAATCAAAAGACACTTACTCCTTGGAAGAAAAGTTATGACCAAACTAGATAGCATATTGAAAAGCACAGACATTACTTTGCCGACTAAGGCCCGTCTAGTCAAGGCTATGGTTTTTCCAGTGCTCATGTATGGATGTGAGAGTTGGACTGTGAAGAAAGCTAAGTGCTGAAGAATTGATGCTTTTGAATTGTGGTGTTAAAGAAGACTCTTGGGAGTCCCTTGGACTGCAAGGAGATCCAACCAGTCCATTCTGAAGATCAGCCCTGGGATTTCTTTGGAAGGAATGATGCTGAACTTGAAACTCCAGCACTTTGGCCACCTCATGTGAAGAGTTGACTCATTGGAAAAGACTCTGATGCTGGGAGGGATTGTGGGCAGGAGGAGAAGGGGACGACAGAGGATGAGACGGCTGGATGACATCACTGACTCGATGGATGTGAGTCTAAGTGAACTCCGGGAGTTGGTGATGGACAGGGATGCCTGGTGTACTGTGATTCATGGGGTTGCAAAGAGTCGGACAATACTGAGCTACTGAAATGAACTGAACTGAGGCCTCCCTGCCCATCACCAACTCCCAGAGTTCACTCAAACTCACATCCATCGAGTCAGTGATGCCATCCAGCCATTTCATCTGTGTCATCCCCTTTTCCTCCTGCCCCCAATCTCTCCCAGCATCAGAGTTTTTTCCAGTGAGTCAACTTCTCATGAGGTGGCCAAGGTACTGGAATTTCAGCTTTAGCATCATTCCTTCCAAGGAACACCCAGAGCTGATATTTCAGAATGGACTGGTTGGATCTCCTTGCAGTCCAAGGGACTCTCAAGAGTCTTCTCCAACACCTCAGTTCAAAAGCATCAATTCTTTGGTGCTCAACTTTCTTCACAGTCCAACTCTCACATCCATACATGAGCACTGGAAAAATCATAGCCTTGACTAGATGGACCTTTGCTGGCAAAGTAATGTCTCTGCTTTTCAATATGCTCTCTAGGTTGGTCACAACTTTCCTTCCAAGGTGTAAACATCTTTTAATTTCATGGCTGCAGTCACCATCTGCAGTGATTTTTGAAGCCAACTTTTTCACTCTCCTCTTTCACTTTCATCAAGATGCTTTTTAGTTCCTCTTCACTTTCTGCCATAAGGGTGGTGTCATCTGCATGTCTGAGGTTACTGATATTTTACTTTGCAAAAAAAAAGAGACCTTATTTTTTAAAGCAAACTTCATATATATATATATAATTTTAGTGACTTTTTTGTCATTAATATTGTAGTTTTGAAAATACAACTTTTATTCTAGTCTCTTAGTCTTTCCTTTTTGGTATTTGCTATCAATTTTGTACCATTAAGAACCCAGTCTTCAGTACCCACTTTTACTTTGTAGCGAGATTACTGGCTGGATTGCTCTCTCCCTCTTTGGACTCTCCTTTTTCTCCACCAGGTTGCCTCTATCTCCTCCCTCCCCCTTCTCTTCTCTATCCAACTCTGTGAACCTCTTTGTGTGTTCTGGACAGTGGAGAACACTTAGTGAACTGAACACTGTCTGACTCTGTCTCTCTCCTTTTGATTCCCCCTTTTCTCCTCCTGGCCACCTCTGTCTCCTTCCTCTCTTTTCTCTTCTCTGTATAACTCTGTATACATCTCTGAGCAGTCCAAACTGTGGAGCCCACATATGGAAGTGATCACTTGCTAGCTTGCTCTCCCCTTTTGAGTTCACCTCATCTCGTCCTGGTCACCTCTATCTCCCTCCTCCGTCTTCTCTTTTCCATGTAACTCTGAACCTCTCTGGATATCCCTCACCGTGGAGAAACTTTTCATCTTTAACCTAGATGTTTTATCAATGGTGCTGTATAGATGGATAAGTCTTGAGGCTACTGTAAAAAATAAGACTGAAAACCAGAAGCAGGAGGGTCAAGTCCAGATACTGAGAACACCAGACAACTCTTGACTCCAGGGAACATTAATTGACAGGAACTCATCAAATGCCTCCATATCTACATTGAAATCAAGGGCCAACCCAAGGGCCAACAAGTTCCAGAGCAAGACATACCATGCAAACTCTCCAGCAACACAGGAACACAGCCCCAGGCTTCACTATACAGGGTGCGCAAAGTCACTCCAAACCCATTGACATCTCAGAACTCATTACTGGACACTTCATTGCACTCCAGAGAGAAGAAATCCAGATCCACCCACCAGAATACAGACACAAACTTCCCTAACCAGGAAACTTTGACAAGCCACCTGTACAACCCCCACCCACAGCGAGGAAACTCCACAATAAGGAGATCTCCACAAACTGCCAGAATACATAAAGGCCACCCCAAACACAGCAATATAAACAAGATGAAGAGACAGAGGAATACCCAGCAGGTAAAGGAACGGTATAAATGTCCACCAAATCAAACAAAAGAGGAAGAGATAGGGAATCTACCTGATAAAGAATTCCAAGTAATGATAGTGAAAATGATCCAAAATCTTGAAAACAAAATGGAATCACAGATAAATAGCCTGGAAACAAGGATTGAGAAGATGCAAGAAAGGTTTAACAAAGACCTAGAAGAAAAATTCAATAAATGAGATTAAAAACACTCTGGAGGGAACAAATAGTAGATTAATGGAGGCAGAAAATAGGATTAGTGAGGTACAAGATAGAATGGTAGAAATAAATGTAACAGAGAGGAAAAGGAAAATGAATTAAAAGAAATGAATCCAATCTCAGAGGCCTCTGGGAGAATGCTAGATGCCCCAACATTCGAATCATAGGAGTCCCAGAAGAAGAAAACAAAAAGAAAGAACTTGAGAAAATACTTGAGGAGATAATAGTTGAAAACTTCCCTAAAATGGGGAAGGAAATAAACACCAAAGTCCAAGAAAGCCAGAGAGTCCCAAACAGGATAAACCCAAGGCAAAACACCCCAAGAAATATATTAATCAAATTAACAAAGATCAAACACAAAGAACAAATATTAAAAGCAGCAAGGGAAAAACAACAAATAGCACACAAGGGGATTCCCATAAGGATAACAGCTGATCTTTCAATAGAAACTCTTCAGACCAGAAAGGAATGGCAGGACATACTTAAATTGATGAAAGAAAATAACCTACCAATCCTAAAGGAAATCAACCCTGAATATTCACTGGAAGGACTGATGCTGAAACTGAAGCTCCAATACTCTGGTCACCTGATGCAAAGAGCCGACTCACTGGGAAAGACTCTGATACTGGGAAAGATTGAGGGCAGGCAGATAAGGGAATGACAGAGGATGGCATCATCCACTCAGTGGATTGGGTTTTTTTTTGTGTGGGTGCTGTACCTGCTGCTATCTGGCAATAATTTGAGGCATTTGTTGTTGCTTGTATGTTTCAAATCTATATTTTGTAAACCTGTTTACTCCAGAGGTGTGCATGTGTTTGCTCAGTCATGTCCAACTGTTTGCAGCCCCGTCGACTGTAACCCACCAGGCTCCTCTGTCCATGAGATTTCCCAAGCAAGAATACCGGAGTGGTTTATCATTTCATTCTCTAGAGAATCTGCCCCACCAAGGACTGAACCCAGGCCTCCTGTTTTGGAGCTGGGTTCTTGGCTGCTGAGCCACCAGGGAAGCCTGTAGACTACATTTACTAGCTCTTTAGGATTGCTAAATCTTTTGAAACCTGTTTTGTCACTAGTGAAGTTGAATGACTAAAAACTTTTTTCTCTCAGTATCTCTATAGAGACTAAACTGAAGTCTGAGAGGGAGATTGATAGGCAAAGTTTTAAAATATATTTTTGGCTTCATTTTGTGAGACCGCATCTTGTTTAGCTAAGCATAATGATTCAGATTCTTGAGCTCCAGGAGTAAATGGGTTTAAATATTTTAAAAAATTTTTAAATGTTTTTGGCCTCATTTTGTGAGGCCTCATTTTGTTTAGCTAATTATAATGATTCAGATCCATGAGCTCTAGGAATAATAATGGGTTAAAGAATTTTATCTCTGCCATTTATTATTTATGTGATATCGGACAAGTTACTTAACTTCTCTGTTTCTAAAAACCATATGTAAAATAAGAATAATAGTGTATTCTTTATAAGATACTTTGGAATATTAAATTAGTTACTATTTCAAAAAGTTCTTAAAATACCAGTAGGCACAAATAACCAATATCTAAATGCAGCTAATACTTTCATTTTAACAGTTCACCTATATGATATTTTATTTTTTGCTCTTTGTAAACAATCTACCAATTTTTTTCACTTTACTGAAAAATAGGCTTTTTCCAGATGGTGAAACTTACTAATGATCATATCTTTTTGTATTTGTTACAACTATTCTCTAGAAATTATATTGCGGTTATATTAGGAAACATGTAAAATTATATCTGCTTTCTTTCATTTACGTATATTGAAATAAATAATATTCTCCTTGTTTAAAAAAAAAAATAACCTACAGTCCAGATTACTGTACCCAACAAGGATCCTATTCAAATATGAAGGAGAAGTCAAAAGTTTTACAGACAAGCAAAAGCTGAGAGAATTCAGCACCACCAAACCAGCTCTCCAACGAAGAAGGACTTTACATAATGATCAAAGGATCAATCCAAGAAGAAGATGTAATAATTATAAATATATATGCACTCAACATAGGAGTACCACAATATGTAAGACAAATGATAACAAGTATGAAAGGGGAAATTAACAATAACACAATAATAGTGGGAGACTTTAATACCCTACTCACAGCTATGCATAGATAAACTAAACAGAAAATTAACAAGGAAACACAAACTTTAAATGACACACTAGACCAGTTAGACCCAATTGATGTCTATAGGACAATTTACCCCCAAACAATGAATTTCACCTTTTTCTCAAGTGCACACAGAACCTTCTCCAGGATAGATCACATCCTGGGCCATAAAACTAGCCTTGGTAAATTCAAAATAATTGAAATCATTCCAAGCATCTTTTCTGACCATAATGCGGTAAGATTAGATCTCAATTACAGGAGAAAAACTATTTAAAAATTCCAGCATATGGAGGCTGAACAACGCACTGCTGAATAACCAACACATCACAGAAGAAATCAAAAAAGAAATCGAAATAGGCATAGAAATGAATGAAAATGAAAACACAACAACCCAAAGCCTGTGGGACACTGTAAAAGCAGTGCTAAGGTGAAGGTTCATAGCAATACAGGTATACCTCAAGAAACAAGAAAAAGTCAAATAAATAACCTATTACTCTCTAACATAAATCACAGCAGGATCGTCTTTGGCCCACATCCCAGAATATTGGAAATAAAAGCGAAAATAAACAAATGGGACCTAATTAAAATTAAAAGCTTCTGCACAACGAAAAGAAGCTATAAGCAAGGTTAAAAGATAGCCTTCAGAATGGGAGAAAAAAATAGCAAATGAAGCAACTGACAAAGAATTACTCCCAAAAATATACAAGCAACACCTGCAGCTCAATTCCAGAAAAATAAATGACCCAGTCAAAAAATGGGCCAAAAACCTAACAGACATTTCTCCAAAGAAGACATACAGATGGCTAACAAACACATGAAAAGATGCTCAATATCACTCATTATCAGAGAAATGCAAATCAAAACCACAATCAGGTACCATTACACGCCAGTCAGAATGGCTGCTATCCAAAAGTCTACAAGCAATAAATGCTGGAGAGGGTGTGGAGCAAATGGAGCTCTCTTACACTGTTGATGGGAATGCAAAGTAGAACAGCCACTATGGAGAACAGTGTGGAGATTCGTTAAAAACCTCAAATAGAACTGCCATATGATTCAGCAATCCCACTTCTGGGCATACACACTGAGGAAACCAGAATTGAAAGAGACACGTGTACCCCAATGTTCATTGCAGAGCACTGTTCATAATAGGTAGGACATGGAAGCAACAAATAGATAAGAAAGCTGTGATACATATACACAATGGAGTATTACTCAGCGTTAAAAAGAATATATTTGAATCAGTTCTAATGAGTTAGATGAAACTGGAGCCTATTATACAGAGTGAAGTAAGCCAGAAAGAAAAACACCAATACAGTATACTAATGCATACATATGGAATTTAGAAAGATGGTGATGATAACCCTGTATGCGAGAAAGCAAAAGAGACCCAGATGTATAGAACAGGCTTATGGACTCTGTGGGAGAGGGCGAGGGTGGGATGATATGGGAAAATGGCATTGAAACATGTAAAATATCATATGTGAAATGAATCGCCAGTCCAGGTTCAATGCATGATACAGAATGCTCGGGGCTGGTGCACTGGGATGACCCAGAGGGATGGTATGGTGAGGGAGGTGGGAGGGGGGTTCAGGATAGGGAACTCATGTACACCCATGGTGGATCCATGTTGATGAATGGAAAAACCAATACAATATTGTAAAGTAAAAAAATAAAATAAAGTTTGAGGAAACTAAAAATAAATAAATAAAAATACTGTATGCTTATTAAAAAAAAGAGAGAGAGACAAATAAGGATATTATGTAATGATAAAAGTTTAATTCACCAGGAAAATATAACAAGGATCAGGGTTGGGTCATATAAAACAATGTAGTAAGTAGCTTTCCCTGGTGGCTCAGATGGTAAAGAATCCTCCTGCAATGCAGGAGACCCAGGTTCAATCCCTGGGTTGGGAAGATTCCCTGGAGGAGGGCATGGCAACCCACTCCAGTATTCTTGCCAGTAGAATTCCCATGGATGGAGGAGCCTGGCAAGCTATTTTCTGTGGGGTTCCAAATAGTCGGACATAACTGAGCGGCTAAGCACAAACACAGTAAGTAGGGTGGTAAATAGGGCGGGGATAAGAACCTAGCAACAATGGACTCCCAAGGGCCTTAAAGTTCTGGTGATACATGAGGTTCAGATGTGTCTTCCTGACAGTTTAGCTCCACCTCTTAGTGGAAAGATAGAATCAACATTGAGATGGAGAAGATTGTAAGAGAAATGGAATTGGAAGGAGTGAATGTTTGAATGGGAATAAGCTTAATTTAGGATATGTTTAGTTTGGGATTTCTATAAGACACATATTTGGAAATGATGATTGGGCATTGAGATGTATTAATCTGGAGTTCAGGAGAGATGATACAGATTGGAAATATTTTTTGATAGGTTACAAATAGATGCAGTCAAATTCACAAAACTGGATGATATTGCCTAGAGCGTTAGTGTATTCAGAAGACAGACAATGCCCAAGAACTTCGCCTCATAGAATCTCAACATTTGGAGGTTGGAAAAAGTTTAAGGGACCAAGAAAAGAGACAAAGAATTAGTGGCTAGCCAGTGAAGTAGAAAGGAAATTTAAGTGTGTGTGGGTTCCTCGAAGCTATGTAAAGGAATTGTCTCAGGATAAGTAATCAGCTATGTCAAATCCTGCTGCAATAATACATGGACCAAGAAATGATCATCAGATTTAGCAATGTCATTGGTGACCCTGACAAGGCAAGTCTAGGTGGAGTAGTAAGAGCAGAAGCCTGTTTGGAATGATCGAAGAGAGAATCAGAACAGAGAAGTTGGAGATAGTATTAACAAATCTGAGGTTTTGTTTCACTTGTTTAAGGGAATGCCAGTAATTGGAGTAAATAGTGGAGGCAAATGAGGCGTAGTTATTCTATATATTTTCTAATATAAGATAAATAAAAGCATGGTTGTATACTCATTGTAAGGATCCAATGCAGGAGATGGGATATTGATGATGCAGGGGAGAGAGAGAAGCAAAGTTCTTGAATAAGTGAGAAGGTTGGTGATCATGAGGATGAAGGATGAGAAAAGGAAAGGTGATATTGGAGGTGTGGGTAGAAAGGTGACTATTGAATGCTCTTTTACGAGAATGGGAGACCGAATGAACTAGGGATGCAGGATATGACTGCTCAGCAGTATTAAGGGCCCACTTGAGGTTTATGGCCATGATTTCAAAGTGAGACTGTGTTTTCTCCAGCTTTGTCCAGATACATTGGAGAAAACAAACAAATACTCTTTGTGCTCCCTAAAACACTGAGCTGGATTTTTCTCTGTCTGGTGGTTAAACTTGAAGTATATGGTTGTCTTGGAAAAAAGCTTGGAGCTGTGAACAAAGAAGTTATACCCTTTAACTTCTAAATTCAAAAGACTCTGATTTAGAAGGCCAGATTATTTTAATTATCACCAAGATGGGAATGAAGGGAAGTTCGTTTAACAACTTCCAAAAAGAGAACAGCAAATATATTATTAATATTTTCCTCTTCCTCCCCTCTGGGTGACCCCCTTTCCTCAATACCAAATAATCCCCTTAACAACCTGGGGCTATTTCTAAATAGAGGTCTTCGACTTGCAACCTATTTGAAATTCACATCGCATCCAAGGTCACAGGTATATCTGGTACTGCAAGCTAAAGGAGAAGGGCAGCAGAGAGAGGACAGAGGAGCCCAAGAGATCAAGGAAGGGCAAAGATCTTTCCCATTCATACAACAGTGGGCAGGGAGGGCTACAGGAACTAGCTGGAAGTAGCTAGTAGCACTAGCTAGCTTGCCAGATCCTTCTAAGAAGCCATACACTTGGATGAAATGATTTCAATTAGAAGTCATGGGGTAAAAGACAAACTTGGGGTAGCAGTTGTGCCTCTGTTGCACCATTGGTATCAGAGAGCTGTTGAGGAGTGCCTAGCAGATGTCTGTAAACCATTCATTATTCGATAAACAATGAACAGCTTTGGACAAGCCTTTGTTTTTTCCATACTGAATAGGATACACTGAGTGATACAGTCACAGACATCAACAGATGTACACAGCTGCATCAGATGGAGGATGCAGAGCCCCATCTAATAACTATCTCCCCTATCTTCACCCCACTCCTGTACTGCCAACCACTTCCATGAGACTGGCTTTGTTAGGAGCTAAATTGTGGATTATATAAGATAAATGGTCATCTGAAGCCAGTCCTGCTCTGAGAGGGAAAAATGTGAAGTTTGATCAGCTTTTGTCAACTTAAGACCTGTGGTGTTCATATTATTCAAAAGAAAGATTAACACTTCACATCTCCACATTAGATACAAACTGCTTCATAATTCTCAAAAATTCATTGGGTGGATCATACATGCTATGTCAACTGCATGAAAATCAAATGCATTCACTAAATGTTTTGTTTCTACATGATTATGTGTGCAAAAGTCCACTTCCTTTTAGAGCAGTAAAATTGGAACAAAATGCAACATAGACATTTTCAACCCTGGAAGAGGAAAAAAAATATGTAGGAGTTATAATTATAACTGTCTTGCAATTCCGAAAATGCCTTCATTAAATCCTGAGTATTATAATGGTATAACTCTAACCCATCTTCATATGCATTTCAAATAATTTTCTATACAAAGCTGCTTCCTATATGTTGTTTTATAGACAGTTTTTCCAATTAATGAGCTGGGTTCAATCCCTGGTTTAGGAAGATCCCCTGGAGAAGGGAATGGCAACCCACTCCAGTATTCTTGCCTAGTGAATCCCACGGACAGAAGAGAGCCTGGTGGGCTACAATCCATGGGGTCACAAAGAGTCGGACATGACTGAACAATTTTTACTCACTTCACTTCACTTCCAATTAATAATGACTTATTTAATGTTTTATATCTATATATACAGAAACTGTTAATTTTTTTTTTAATTTGGGGAAGCTTTGCACAAATTGAAAGGGAAATATGACATAACATTATATACACTGCAATAATAAAGTGACTATGATTATTGTAATGCTTGAAAGCCATACAATTAAAAATTCCATTTAAAAATATTAGTGCTAGATAACACTGTTGAGTGAAAAGGACCTTTCATCTGAAGGTAGTGTTCTTGTGTTTGTGAGAAGCTGGCTGTAAAACTTGATCTCATTTGTGTTTCGTTTGCTTCAGTGATAAAACAAATTGATTGTGCTAAGTAAATTCCAACTTTTCTTCCAGTGCCAAAACTCTAAATTCGTTCAACAAATATTTATTGCGTAATGTGTACAAGGCACTGTGCTAGTTGGCACTGATAACATGCCGAGAGTAAAACAGATTTAAAAATCCCTGCCTTCATGCAAAGGAATAATTGTTGGAACTTTCTGGACACCAATGCCTGTCCCTATTCTCCCATCTCTATGTCCTCCACCATTTAAGCCATTTTTCAAAGCATGCTTATAAGCAAGCCCTTCTAATACTCAAAAGCTTTCAAGGCTATCAATTACAGAATATGTTGCAAATTCTTGAATTGGGCATTCTCTACCCATTGTGTCCTGGCTCAATACTATGTTGACAATCTCATGACTTGAGAGGAAGTGTTAAGTAGGAGGAAAAGAACTGATCCAGGAGTCTAAACCCCAGGGTTTGGGTCATAGTGGTGCCATTAGATGGATAACTTTTGGCAAAGCATATAATACTCTGAGCCTTCTTTTTCTCATTTGTAAAATAAGAAGGGTACTAACCTACTTTCAGAGGGCAATATTGAAGCAATAAATCACACTTGATTAAAATATGGAAATACTTTGTAACTAGGTTTGAAATCTGGCTCAGCACTTTATTTGCTTTGTGATTTTGAACAAGTTAATGAATATCTCTGAATTCCTTATCTATAAAGTTGGATCAAAATAGCTATTTTTCAAGGTTATTATGAGTGCTTAATGAAGAAATATAAGAAAATACTTGACAGTTAATAAGTAAAGAGCTGACCATTGGATAGTAGCTATTATTAAGGTAGTTAGTACTTATTTTAATTTTACATAGAGAATAAATTGTATGGATAACATATTCCTACTGGTCAACAAATTAGTTCAAACTTTGTGAGAGTGAGAGAGAACAAGAGAGAGGCAAGGTAGAAAGGGTGAAAAGAGAGGAGAGAGACTATAAAATATTACAACTGGAATAAGAAAGATTTGCAATACAAATTCTGAGGTCAGGCTGATCTTATAGGACCATTAAATAGTTGTAGAAAGTCCACACCTAGAATTGCATTAAAAAAGCAAAGAGATTGATTTGGCATTATTTGGTAAAGTTTACAATTCATAAAGTTTCTGACCTAACAAAGATTCTCCTAGATATATGCCCTAGAGAAGTTGCTAAGCACATCTAAAATGGGCTATGAACAGAAATGGTAAATGCAGAATTGTTTACAAAATGAAAAAACTTGAAACAAGTTAAAAGTCCATCAGTTGAAGGGTGAATATGTAATTTATTCAATAAATAGCATATATACAGCAGCAATAAATGAATGAACTATATAGCTTGCATGTGAACATGATTATTTTCAAAAACACAAAAATCAGATGTGCAGAATATTTGCAGTGTGATATCATGTATATGAAATCTGAAAACTTACAAAATAATACTTGATGGTGTTTTAAAACATGCATGCATATATGGTAAAACTGAACACATGAATAGGGATGATCATCAAATTCAGGATAGAGGCTAATTCTGGGTGAGGCATGTGTATAGGATGGGGAGGAGTTGAGCGGAGTGTAATCAGGGTGAGGTACACAGGGAGTTTCACTTTTATTTACAATGTTCCAGCTCTTATGCTAGATAATGGATGCATAGCCACTTGTGACATTATTTTTGAACTTTGTGCCTATCTGAATTATTTTGTAATAAATACTGAAAAGAACATGCTAATGAATTGAGAGAAGAGGAGGTCAGGGATCTGGTTCTCCTATGTCAACCAAAAAGAAAGTTACAATGAATTGTGAGTGCTGATTATCCAATTAGAAGCTGAGAAGTAACTGTACCCAGGGTGATATTGACATACTTCCATTAAAAAAAAAAAAAAAACGATGAAATTTAAGATGTTTGGGTCTCCCATCAGTTCAGTTCAATTCAATCCAGTCACTCAGTCGAGTCCGACTCTTTGCGACCCCATGAATCACTACATGCCGGGCCTCCCTGTTCATCACCAACTCCCAGAGTTTACCCAAACTCATGTCCATCAAGTCCGTGATGCCATCCAGCCATGTCATCCTCTTTCGTCCCCTTCTCTTCCTGCCCCCAATCCTTCCCAGAATCAGGGTCTTTTCCAATGAGTCAACTCTTCGCATGAGGTGGCCAAAGTACTGGAATTTCAGCCTCAGCATCAGTCCTTCCAATGAACACCCAGGACTGATCTCCTTTAGGATGGACTGGTTGGATCTCCTTGCAGTCCAAGGGACTCTCAAGAGTCTTCTCCAACACCACAGTTCAAAAGCATCAATTTTTCGGTGCTCAGCTTCCTTCACAGTCCAACTCTCACACCCATAAATGACCACTGGAAAAACCATAGCTTTGACTAGACAGACCTTTGTTGGCAAAGTAATGTCTCTGCTTTTTAGTATGCTGACTAGGTTGGTCATAACTTTCCTTCCAAGGAATAAACGTCTTGTAATTTCATTGCTGTAATCACCATCTGCAGTGATTTTGGAGTCCAAAAAGATAAAGTCTGACATTGTTTGCACTGTTTTCCCATCTAGTTCTCATGAAGTGATGGGACCGGATGCCATGATCTTCATTTTCTGAATGTTGAGGTTTAAGCCAACTTTTTCACTCTCCTCTTTCACTTTCATCAAGAGGCTTTTTAGTTCCTCTTCACTTTCTGCCATAAGGGTGGTGTCATCTGCATATCTGAGGTTATTGATATTTCTCCCAGCAATCTTGATTCCAGCTTGTGTTTCTTCCAGTCTAGGGTTTCTCATGATGTACTCTGCATATAAGTTAAATAAGCAGGGTGACAATATACAGCCTTGACGTACTCCTTTCCCTATTTCGAACCAGTCTGCTGTTCCATGTCCAGTTCTAACTGTTGCTTCCTGACCTGCATACGGATTTCTCAAGAGGCAGGTCAGGTGGTCTGGTAATCCCACAGTTTATTGTGATCCACACAGTCAAACGCTATTGAAAAGTCAATAAAGCAGAGATAGATGTTTTTATGGAACTCTCTTGCTTTTTTGATGATCCAGTGGATGTTGGGAATTTGATCTCTGGTTCTTCTGCCTTTTCTACAACCATCTGGAACATCTGGAAGTTCACAGTTCATGTATTGCTGAAGCCTGCTTTGGAGAATTTTGAGCATTACTTTACTAGCACGTGAGATGAGTGCAATTGTGTGGTAGTTTGAGCATTCTTTGGCATTGCCTTTCTTTTGGATTGGAATGAAAACTGTCCTTTTCCAGTCCTATGGCAACTGCTGAGTTTTCCAAATTTGCTGTCATATTGAGTGCAGCCCTTTCACAGCATCATCTTTCAGGATTTGAAATAGCTCACCTGGAATTCCATCACCTCCACTAGCTTTGTTCATAGTGATGCTTTCTAAGGCCCTCTTGACTTCACATTCCAGGATGTCTGGCTCTAGGTGAGTGATTGCTCCATTGTGATTATCTGGGTTGTGAAGATCTTTTTTGTACAGTTCTTCTGTGTATTCTTGCCACTTCTTCTTAATATCTTTTCCTTTTGTTAGGTTCATACCATTTCTGTCCTTTCTCGAGCCCATCTTTGCATGATATGTTCCCTTGGTATCTCTAATTTTCTTGAAGAGATCTCTAGTCTTTCCCATTATGTTGTTTTCCTCTATTTCCTTGCATTAATCGCTGAGGAAGACTTTCTGTCTCTTCTTGCTATTCTTTGGAACTGTGCATTCAGATGTTTATATCATTCCTTTTCTCCTTTGCTTTTCGCTTCTCTTCTTTTCACAGCTATTTTACACCCAAATATCTATCTAGCTTCCTCCTTGAGGCCGCTAGGTGGGCAAGCACAAACACATAGCATCAAATGAATAGATGAGAAGTGTACGCTTTCAAGCATACACTATAAATTCTCTTTCAGCTGCTTACGCATGGAAAAGAGGTATAAACCAGGACTGCCAATGACTTGCCATATTACCTTAGGCAATTTTTAGTTTCAGTGTCCTTAAATGTACAATGAAGACTATAATATCTAGATCTATCTACCTAATATTAAACTTACAATAATTCAGGCAATTCACATACATACACACATCCCTAGAAAAAATAATAGGTACTCAACGAATGTTATTTTCTTTCTTTTTTATCCACTAAGAGATTTCTTACAGCCCAAAGCATCATAAGGTTGATTATTAAGTTTCATTGCAATCCATTTGAGGATCAACTTGTATATGTAATCTCATTATTAAAATGACCTGGAGCAGCTTTGATGCAATGCGGTTTTTCTCATTTTTGTATCTCTTCATTCACCCTTACTTTGATCACTATAAATTGCCAAAAAGTAGATTAAATTTCAAGACAGTTGAATTGAAGAAAGAAATTATCTGTTGATGTTCTCCCTTGACAGGTGCTGCTAAAACACAGGTGGTAACTGTGGGCAGCACCAACTCCTTTGGCACCAAGATGGCTTTCTTGTTGCAGAATGAATGTCGAGCACCTAAGTTTTCACAGAGCCTTGGGTCACAGTAGCATGCATTTTCTAAGCATCACATTTTGGTAGATCCTAACTGAAGAACAAGCTCTAGAATGGACCAGCTGGGAATAGAGAGAAGCCAGGAATTGTGGAGCTATCATTATGAGAAATGTCACAGTTTTTATTACAGCATCTGACAAAAGTGACTAGCAATTTGAATCCCAAAGGCTAATAAGAATCAGATAACTCAAAAAGCCAGAAACCTCTAATAAGCCTATGCGTCTAAGAAATCCCATAGCAGAACTTCTTGGAGGAGAATTTAGAGGAGCAGAGTTGTTAAATATTATGTATTACCAAAGTGGGAACAACCTGCTTTCTTCTCCCATGCCCAGGCTAACATACTTATCTGGGATCACAATCCAGGACTTTAGAACCCTATTCAAAGGCATTTATATCATGAGGCAGCAGGCTGAAACCTTGAAAAACATGGGGGAGATGAAATATTTAGCATGGTAAGATTGCATGGAAATCCAAAAGATCTGTTATTTCATTCTGTACTTCATGTTCATTTGCTATAATTGGACATTTTTAACTTTTGAGAGAGTGTGTATGTGGGAGAAATTCTGCTTTTTGGCACTCTCCTCTATTGCTTCTTTGACCATTATGAAATAAGGCAAGAAATTAAATACAAACTACTGAAATTCATAGAAAAATCCAACGTTTTGGAAATTTTCGCTCTCCCAAATATGCTTAAGTCACAGTGGAACTCTAAACCACAATTATAAGCTATTTAGAATATGATGACAGTGAAAACACTAAAACTCAAAATATATGGCTTGTGACTGAAGATGAATTTAGAAGATTTACAGCTGTATATGTTTTATGACTCAACACAAAATAAAAATTAAGAATTCAACTAAAAAGAACAAAAATTAAAATAATTGTGAGGAAATAAATTAATTTATTCATTCAATAAATATTTATCGACTGGTTCCTATGTGAGTGACTAAGCACAATGCACATACTATGTGTCAAACATTGTATGAGGTATTAAGGATACAGCAGCAAAGGCAATGCATGCATAGAACTTGCATTGTAAGGCTGAAACATAGGCGAATTCATAAACAAGTGAATAATGTCTTTGATGGTAAGTGCTGAGAATAATAAGACTGGGTAACAGAGTACTACATTTTGCAGTTCCCTATGCATCTATCTGGAATCCTATGACTGGTTCTTGCCAGTGGAGTGTGAGTGGAAGTGATATCCAAAGCACTGATATAGATGTGATTTCTCTAATCTCTCTTTTTCTATCTGACAATTGAATCTAAATGGCATAGACATTCTATGGGAAGGTGAAAACAAAATATGGAAGCAATCTATGTCAAGTTACCATGTGGAAGACCAGTCTGTCAAGGACAGTGACATTGGACTAATATGTGAGTGAGAGATACGTTTCTATTGGTTTCAGTCAACATGACTTTGAGGTTTCTTTATTACAGCAATTAGCATTCCAGTTAAAACATTAGATTAGTCAGTTGACTTCCCTGAGTTTTCATTTTCCCATCTGCAATATGGTCATGAAGGACTTTAGATGGAAAAAAGAATTTCTTTCCACCTGCCCATGTTGATTCCTACTCAAGCAATCAACAATTTCGAAGGATTGGAGCTATTCCATGGCATTGATTAGGCTATATATGCTAGTGAAATGGGTCACTAGGAATCTATTTCATAGAAATAAAATCACCAGAACATGCTATGTAAACAAGGATACTTATCACAATGTTTCTGTAGTAGCAAAAGGTGAAAAAAAAAGCAAGGTAAGAAGGAGAAAGTAAGAAGAGGAGGAGGAAAGAAGAAGGAAAAGAAGAAGTTAATTAAAAAAGGAAGGAAGTATGGAAAGAAGGGATAGGAGAGAGAGAAAACACTCCCAATCTCATTTAACAAGTCACCATTTGAGGCTTCCCACGTAGCTCAGTGATAAAGTATCTGCCTGCCAATGTAGGAGACTCGGGTTACATCTCTCAGTCGGGCAGATGCACTGGAGAAGGAAATGGCAACCCACTCCAGTATTCTTGCTTGAAAAATTCCCATGGACAGAGAAGCCTGAGGGAATATAGTCCATAGGAATGCAAAGGACTGGACACAACTGAGTGACTAAGCAAGCCTGCATTTTTCTGATACCAGAGAACAACAAGCACTATATAAGAAAAGAAAATTACAGGCCAATATCACTGATGAACACAGATGCAAAAATTCTCAACAAAATATCAAATGCAATTCAAGAACACTAAAAAATAATACACCATATCAAGTGGGGTTTATCACATGGATGCAAAGATTGTTTGACATGTACAAATCAATATGATATACTGTATTAGCAAATTGAAGGATAAAAGTCATGATAATCTCAATAGACACAGAAAAAGCATTTGATGAAATTCAATATCCTTTTGTTCTAATAATTCAACAAATTAGGCATAGCTGGAAAACACCTCAACATAATAAAGGCCATACATGATAATCCCACAGCTACCATTATACTAAACAGTGAAAAATTTTCCTCTATGATTAGGAATAAGATAAGAGTGCCCTCTCTTACCACTTCTATTTAACATAAGGAAGTCCTAGCCAGAGAAATTAGAAAAAAAGAATTAAAACATCCAAATCAAAAAGGGGGAATTAACCTCTGTTTGCTAATTACATAATCTTTTAGTTAAATCTTATCAGTTCTAACTAAAATAGTAAAAAACTGTTAGAGCTGATAAACAAATTCAACAGAGTTGTAGGATATAACATCAACATACAAAAACCAATGGCATGACCATACAATAGTAATGAACTTTCTGAAAAGAAATTATGTAAACAATCCTATTTACAATAGCATCAAAAATATATTTAAATAACACCAAAAATATTTAGAATAAATTTTAACAAAGACATGAAAGATATACACACTGAAAACTATAAAACATTGATGAACTTAGTTGAAGAAGACACAAATACATGGAAAATATTTGGATTGGAAGAATTATTATTGTTAAAATGTTCATATCACCCAAAGTGATCTATAGGTGCAATGTAATTCCTATAAAAATTTTAATGACACATCACAGAAATAGAAAAAGTAATCCTAAAATTTGTTTGGAACCATAAGAAATTCCAAATAGCTAATGCACTTTTGAGTAAAAAAAGCAAGGTTTGAGGCATCACATTTCAATTTCAAACTCTATTACAAAGCTATAGTAGTCAAAACAGTAAATGGTATTGGCATAAAAAGAGACACATAGGTCCACTGAACACAATGGAGAGCCCCTAAATAAACCCAGGACTTCCCTGGTAGCTCAGATGGTAAAGCGTCTGTCTACAATGTGGGAGACCCAGGTTTGAGCCCTGGAAGATCCCCTGGAGAAGGGAATGGCAATCCACTCCAGTACTATTGCGTGGAAAATCCGATGGACAGAGGAGCCTGGTAGGCTACAGTCTATGGGGTCGCAAAGAATCGGACATGACTCAGCGACTTTGCTTTCACTAAATAAATCCAGACATATTAGATCAACTACTTTATGACAAAAATGCCGAAAATACACAATGGGGAAAGGATAGTCTTTTCTATAAATGGTGTTGGGGAAAGCGTATATTCACATGCAAAAGAATGAAACTGGACCCGTATCTTAAACCACATAAAAATATCAACTCAAATTTCATTAAAAAATTCATTAAAGAATTTGAATAATACCTCAAGTTATAAAACTCCTAGAAGAAAGCATTGGGGAAAAGCTCCTTGATTTTGGTCTTGGTAATGATTTTTTTAAAATTTGATACCAAAAGCACAAGCAACAAAATAAACAAAAATAAACAAGTAAGACTACATAAAACAAGAAACATACTGCATAGCAAATGAAAGAATCAACAAAATGAAAAGACAACCTACAGAATGGGAGAAAATATTTGCAAACCCAATATCTGATAAGAGGTTAATATCCAAAATATCCAAGAATATCAGATTTCATACATTCTAGTGGTACAGATACTATGGTAGTAAGTGCTATGGGGGGAAATAAGGTTGAAAGGGGAACAGGAAATGTGTGTGTTTCTTGGAGAGGTTGCAGCTTAAAATTGGGTAGCCAGAGAAGCTCTTTGTGCCCTTTATTCTTGCCCTCCTTTGTGAAGTTCTTTCAATATAATACCTAAAGAGGAAGTCTTGTAATAAGTAAATGTCAACTTGCATTTACTGTTTTGTAATATATCAACGTCAAGTTGCATTTACTAAGTTAACATTATCAACATAAGGAATTTGTCTTGAGATTAAAAGTTTATAAATTCAAATTTTAGGCCTGATTGCTATCTCACAGTTTAAAACAAGCTGGAAAGAAAGTGACTTTTTGGAATTACTATTTGCATTAGGTTCTTTGTACCAATACATGGCAATATGTTCTGTAGTTCAGAGTATTCCGGATTAATACTTCCTTTCCAGACTAATATATTTTGAAAGAAGAAACTTCATTTTTGGGAAATCATTTCTTTTTAAATATAAAATGTATTGCATTTTATAATTATAGAAATATTTGACTTTTAGACAAAATAATACAAATTAGAAAAAAAATATACAAGGAACTCTTATAACTCAAGAGGAAGATGAACAAACAAAAAACCAAATAATCCCATTAAAGATAGTCAAAGGACTTGAATAGACATTTTCCATATATATATATAAACATCATTAATTATCAGAGAAATATAAATCAAAAGCACAGTAAGATTCATCTTACACCTGTTAGGCTATCTACTACTGTGAAAAAGACAAGAGATAACAAATGTTTGTGAGGATGCAGATAAAAGGAAACACTTGTATACCATTGGGAAAAATGTAAATGGTATAGCCATTATGGAAATGGTATAAGGTGAATGAGTTCTGAGGACCTACTGTACAGCATGGTGACTATAGTTAAAAATACTATATTCTAAATTTCAAATTTGCTAAGAGAGTATATCTTAAGCATTCTCAGCCCCCCCAAAAATGGTAACTGCATGAGGTGATGGTTAATTAACCGATTGCAAGAATCATTTCATGACAGATATGTATATCAATCATCATGCTGTAAACTTTAGATGTATTACAGTTTTGTGAACTTAGCTCAATAAAGCTGGAGAAAGTATTATAAGAATTTGAAGCAATTGAAAATTTGGTTCAAGTTTGTTTGTTTGTTTTTTTCTGTTCTTTAGGTGTTAGACCAGTAGCTTGGTAAGTCTTAGATATTTTGAAAAGTAGGACACATGAGAGACTTAAAGTTGGATTCAATTCAATTTTAAAGCTGCTATGAGTCTTTGATGGAACATAGGCTAGACTATATTCACTGAAGGATGAACCCATACCAACCAGACATCTAAATGAGACTATTTTTCATGGATTCTATGCAGGTGATAAAATGGTGAAGGTAAAGTTTAGGGGTTACTACTTCCCTCTGGGAATAAAAGAAGGAAATCCACATTCCATTAAAAGTAGAACTAATTTTAATGTGCTATCAAATGAACTATTATTACTCCTTCAGACCCTTCACAGCTTTCCTTGCAACATATTTTCTCTGATGGCTAGTGATGCTAGATCCTGGGGACTGATGAATTGGGGAGTAAACCTTGAAATCATCCCATTTGCCAAAGTGTATTCTCTGGGGAATTCAGAGAGAAAGGCAAACAGCATTCCTGATGTACTACCTGCTCCAAGTATGATGGTGCTGGGGCTGTGGGTCAGTTACTTTATTAGCATGACCTTGCATTGTCTGTCTTGCCTGGGAGTGGGTGTGGAGATATCAACATGAAGGGCTTTCTGCCCAAGCCCCTGTCACTTCCTCTCCACTGATTTCTAAATGATTCCACACTACACATAGGAGAGGTCCTGAAGATATAACACGTGACAGAAATATTTGAGAAAGGGTTAAGAGGACAGTGTGATTTTCATCTTTGTTACCAGAGACGGATGATAATGGGATTCTTGTCATTACGGCCCATAGAGGAGAAATGACACAACTCAAACTACATTGACTGCTTCATTACCAGCAAGAGTGGTGGAAAGAAGAGAAAGACAGCTTGAAGAATTCATTTCAATCAGCTCTTTCTTGGTTTGGCTGTCAGTTTTTGTATATCTATACAATGGAATGATATGCTGTGCCAATACAATCACATTTTTGAAGAATACTTAATGACAACTGACAGTCTCACGATATAATCTTAAGTGTCAAAAAATATGCAAAATTTTATTCACAATATGATCCCGTGAAGAGGGAAAAGCATTTAAAGAGCTGTAAAATAATGGGATCTCTCTGTGATTAGAATATTTCCCCCTTTTTCTTATGCTGATGTATTTTCCAAATCATCTATATCAAAACTTCTGTTTTTCAATTAGAAAAATCAAAGCCATCATTTTTTAATGTCAGTTTATTTTTCCTTATTGAAACCACAGGGTTCATTTCCAGGAGTACCTGAAACTAGACAAGTAAAAGGTAAGAAAAGGAGGATGGGTGGATTGGTGGGGGGTGGTTTTCTCATCTAGATTTCCATTGAGCTCTTTTGGCAGTTCAATTTGAATGACTCAACTTGATGGATTTTATTTTAACCTTGTCTAACAAACAGAGAAACAGAAGGGATAAAATAAATGGAAGGACAAAGTATAGGACTGGCTTGAAATTCCATTATAATAAAGAATTAGAAAATGTCAGCATTGCAACATTCGATAGCCAAGTTTATTCATTCTTAGGAAAAGTGGAGCTGAGGACAGTAAGGGGTTCATCCCTTTTTTGAAATTATCAAGAGTGTCTTGGCAATAAACTCAGTGCTCATAGCTAGTCTGTACCATGTAACAAAACAAGAAATAATGACAACAAAGAAAACTATGAAATAAAGAATATTTCATCAGCTCATTACTACATCTCCCTATGTCACTTGGATAGTTTAGTTATTCTTTCCCAAGTTTAAAACTTTAGATTTCAATTATTTTAGACTAAAATAATGATATAGGAGGAAAGAATTTCAAACCTCCTATGGTAAATTCAGGATTACTGAACCCAAATGTTCATCTCCAGGGAGTTCCTGGTTTTCAAAGCTACAAATGCTGTCCTTAGCAGATAATTCTACACTGGACAGATTTTTATGCCTACTGTTGGGGTCTCCCTGTTGGCTCAGATGGTAAAGAATCCACCTGCTATGCAGAAGAACCAGATTTGATCCCTGAGTCAGGAAGATCCCCTGGAGAAGGGAATGGCAACCTACTCCAGTATTCTTGCCTGGAGAATTCCATGGACAGAGGATTCTGGTAGGCTACAGTCCTTGGGGTCCTAGAGTCAGAAACAACTGAGCGACTTTCGTTTCACTGTGTCTGTACAAATTTATTATGGAAAGAAAAGAAACTTCATTGCATCATTGAATCTTAGAGGCAGAAGTTATTTTATAAACATAACAGAAGCCAACCATCTCACTTTTCAGATTTGAAAATTGAGGCTGAAGGGGAAAGGAATGTGTCTAACTTCAGACTGGTTAACCTCAGTCTGGTGTGCTGCAGTCCATGGGGTCACAGAGTTGGACAAGACTGAGTGACTGAAATGAACTTCAGATTAAATTTACCTGAAAGTGAAAGTCACTCAGTTGGGAGAAGGAAATGGCAAATCTTTGATCCCATGGGCCAGATGCTACAGTAGGTAGCCTTTCCCTTCTGCAGGGGATCTTTCCAACCCAGGGATCGAACCCAGATCTTCCACATTGCAGGCAGATTCTTTACCAGCTGAGCCACAAGAGAAGCTCTTTGCTATTGCACTGTGTTGTCTATTCAGCTGGTCAACCATCTGGGGTTATCAATGCTTTTGTTTGAAAGTTCATCAGCATCAAAATGGATCAACATGATGTTTTAAATCTTAAAAATTTCCAGCTAACTCTGGGCTATGAAATTTCTTCTCCAGCGTTCCTGACCAGGTGTCAGGAAGTTACTACTTATGAGTCGACAGACAGGCTTAGAAGGCTTCAAAAAGTAAAATATGCTGTTTTTGAGTGTGGATAATAAAGAGATTGCCAGACCAAAAAAAAAAAAAAAAGGATTTAATGCCTTTTTAAAATATTTCATTCAGTGAATATAAATTTCACTGCATCAAGAGTTAAGTTTCATTTACCTGAAAAATGATTTTTCAGATGATGGTGAATAAATAAGTAGATACAGTATTCATTTCTCTTTTCTAATTTTATGACACATACTACTACTCTCTCTCTTTGACCTCTTGCTACTTGCTGATGGATTTAGTACTGCTTTCATGTTACTATGTTTTGATTCATTTGTTATATATACTTTTCTTACTTTTAAAACCATGATCATGAGATTTTTAGTTCTTTTATTTTTGTCACTGTGTTCAATTATTGATATTTTTGGTTGCAACGGGAAACAAAATAAGCATAAAATCTGTTCTTTTGACCAACACGTAAATGAACCCCTAAATGATCACTTCAAATCCAATTAAAGTTCAAGTCCAAGGGCTTTGGTTGAACACAGACTTTCTAATAAAATTGTAAGGGAGGATTCAATTCCCTAATGCTATTTCAAGCTTCTAATTTGACATACGGAAGCAGTACTAACTGAATTCATTAAACATATGATAGCGCATATGATACTTAAGAACTCCATACAAATATAATTCCACTTACATTACCTACTCACTGCTCTAAAGGAAGCACATGTTTAAAGACCAGTTAATGTCTTATTTTTTATATGACTTCCACTTAATAGTTGTGTTTGTAATATGCTTTTTCATTTATTCCTTAAATATTAATATTTACTGAGTCCCTCTATGTGTCAGTCACTATTATAGCTTCTAGGATATTGATATGAGTTACTCTGTTGTCATTAAGTGTACATTCTAGTGGGGTGTGTGGGGCAGATCAGTTCAGTTCAGTGTGCTTAGTCATGTCCAACTCTGCCACCCCATGGACTGCAGCACACCAAGCCTCCTTGTCCATCACCGATTCCTGAGTTTACTCAAACTCATGTCCATTGAGTTGGTGATACCATCCAACCATCTCATCCTCTGTTGTCTCCTTTTCCTCCTGCCTTCAATCATGCCCAGCATCAGGGTCTTTTCAAATGAGTCAGTTCTTCACATCAGGTGGCCAAAGTATTGGAGTTTCAGCTTCAGCATCAGTCCTTCCAATGAATATTGAGGACTGATTTCCTTTAGGATGGACTGGTTGGATCGTCTTGCTGTCCAAGGGACTCTCAAGAGTCTTCTACAACACCACAGTTCAAAACCATCAATTCTGTGGTACTCAGCTTTCTTTTTAGTCCAACTCTCACATCCATGCATTACTACTGGGAAAAAAAAAAAACTGGGGCAGATAACAGGAAAAAAAATGAGTAAATGAGATGAGTTTAGTTAGAAATACTATAAAGAAAATAAATTAGAAGAAGCCTGATAGAAGATAACTAGAGAAAGGGAGATAATTTAGACTAAGCAGTTAATACCCTCAAGGAGGGTATGTGATCTAAAATATAATGACAGAAGATTCAAGGATGGTGAGTCATGTCAAGAGACATTGGATATGCTGAGGGAGCAAGTACTATGAAGGTCCAGTGGAATGGTGCTCTAGGGAACAAGAAAAAAACTCTAAGGAGAGAATGGACTTGACACATTCAAGGATTAGAAAGGAATCCAGTGTGGCTGGAATGTATTTACTGATTAAGTTAATGGTGGAAGAGGGACTTCCCTGGTGGTCCAGTGGCTAAGACTGTGCTGTCAATGAAGGGGGCTTGGGTTCCATCCCTGGTTGGGGAATTAAGATCCTACATGCCACTCAGCGTGTTCAAAAGATTTAAATAAATAAATGAGTAAAATGAATATGAAGAGGAAAGCTTTTAAAAAAAGTATAAAAATATTAATGGTGGAAGATAAGGTGGTCTAGTACTGAACTACAAGATACCTCTGCATTAAGAGGTAAAGCATGTGGTTTCATGGAAGTCAAGATATTTTAAAGGGGTGCTGGGGGAAGGATCGGCTACATGAAATGAGGCTGAGGGGTCCAGAAATATTAGGACAGAAGAGCGGTCATTGCCGTTGCAGAATGGAGGCCATGGTGACTATGATCAGTGCAATTTTAGGGGAATGGTAGGAGCTGAAGGCAGGATTGGAAGGGTTGAAAAAAAGAAGAGCAGATGATGAACTGGTGGCATTTTAGACAAGTTATTCTGTGAATGCTATCAGAGAGATGGAACAGTAGCTGGAAAGCAGGCAAAATGAGGTCAAGGGAGGTTTGCTCATTATTTTTTTTTTCAAGATGCAAGATATTTACGCATGTACCACAGTTACTTCATCCATTAACCTGTTGAAGGATATTTGGGTTGTTTCCAGTTCCTAGATGTTAAAAAAAAATGCTGTTGCAAACATATTTGGAAACATTTTTGTGTGAACATGAGTTTTCATTTTTCATGGGTAAATGCCCAGGACTGAAGTTGCTGGGTTATATGGTGGTTTTATGTTTAATTTTTAAAGAAAACTGTGACCCATTTTCCAGAATACTACTTCACACTCCTACCAGCACTGTATGAGTGGTCTAGTTTCTCCACATGCTCACCAACATTTGGGGTCACTTTATTTCAGTTATTCTGACAGATGCACAATGATATTTCATTGTGGTTTTACTTTGAAAAACTGAAAGTGTGAAAGTGTTAGTTGGTCAGTCTTTGCAACCCCACAGACTGTAACCTGCCAGGCTCCACTGTCCATGGAATTCTCCAGGCAAGAATACTGGAGTGAGTTGCCATACCTTCTTCCAGGTGATCTTTCCAAACCAGAGATTGAACCCAGGTCTCCTGCATTGCAGGCAGATTCTTTACCATCTGAGCCACCAGGGAAGCTTTGCATTTCCCTAAATGGCTAATGAAGTTGTATTTCTTTAATGTGTTTATATGCCACCTATATATCCTCTTTGGTGAAATATGGTTTTTTGCTCATTTAAAAATTAGATTGCTTGCTCTTCTTCTGTTGAGTTTTGGGAAATGTGATATAATCTAGATCCTAGTCTCTTGTCAAATATATGGATTGCAAATATTTTCTCCCACTTGCTAGCTTGTCTTTTCAGTATTTCACAAAGGAAATGTTTTAAATTTTGATGAGGTACAATTTATCAATCTTTCTTTTTCTGGATCATATCCCTGGCTTCAAGTCTACTTTTTTCCTAGCCCTAGGCCCTGAAGCCCTAGATCTCCTATGTTGTTATCTAAAAGTTTTATAGTTTTATATTTTACATTTAAGACTATGATCCATTATGAGTTAATTTTTCTATAAGGTGTGACGTTTAGATTTAGAAAACATTCTTTTTTCCCCATAGATGCACAATACATGATATTCAGTTAATCCTTGAACAACATGGGTTTTACGGCCTCAGACCATCTGCACCGTTGGAAATCCATGTATAACTTAGGTTGGCCCTTTGTGTCTGGTTCTTCCATATCCTCAGATTCAACCAACTGTGGGTCATATAGTACTTACTTACTATCAAAAAAAAAAATTCGAGTGTAAGTGGACCTTCTTGGTTCAAGCCTATGTTGCTCAAGGGTCAACTGTATTCTAATTAAAATATTTACTTTATATTGCAAGTGGAATAAGTATTGATACATTTTACTTCCTCCATCAATTTTGATATTTGCTATTATAAATGGGAGATACTCCTAGAAAATCCATTTGACATAGCAGGATAAAGCAAATGTTTTCATGAGCAACATTAACAATTGTTATTTCCAAAATGGGGCTATATTAAGCAACAGTGAAGGTAATTTTAACTTAAATGCATGACCAGTGATCATTTGGGGTTTCACATTAGAAACTAGAGTTTCTAAATTTCATTTTAAGAGGGGGAAAAAAAAAAAAACTTTTTCTTTTGGTTGCTTTGAACTGCAAAGGTAAAATGGAAGAATGGCATCAGTACAGGGGTTCAATCTACTTTTTAAAATTAACAGTATTCTGTTTTTCCCTCAAATAATCTGGAAAATAACCTTAACCTTGCATTCAATTTCATATGCAATATGGTCACAGGTTTCTAAACTCGGTCCCTGAGTACAGTTTTATATAAATTGAACTCATAATACACCAGCAAAATCTTCTTTAAAACTTATTTGATCATATTTTTTTCTGCTCCCCATTCTCACAGTCAGCGTCCCCTCATTTACTCATAAATAGCCCGGATTTCTTACCTTTGTATCGCAGGCTCTCCCACTCTGGCCTCAACAGTACATCATCATGTAAACTAGTCTAATTCTGTCTTTGAACCTTTCATGAACTATCTGCAACCACGTTTTTATTCATGTTATCTTATTGGCCTCCACAGTACATCATCATGTAAACTAGTCTAATTCTGTCTTTGAACCTTTCATGAACTGTCTGCAACCACGTTTTTATTCATGTTATCTTATTATATCTGACATTCTATCTGCTGAGTACCCTCTTGTTTTTCCTGAAACTGAAGGTGAAAGTGAAAGTGGCTCTGTCATGTCTGACTCTTTGCGAGCCCATAGATTGTATAGACCATGGAATTCTCCAGGCCAGAATACTGGAGTCGGTAGCCTTTCCCTTCTCCAGGGTATCTTTCCAACCCAGGGATTGAACCCAGGTCTCCTGCATTGCAGGCAGATTCTTTACCAACTGAACTATCACGGAAATCCTGTTTATTTCTAGTCAGCAAGAATGCTAACTTCAATCAACCAACCCTGCTCATTCCAGCTCAAATATTCCAAGCATCCCCCTTGTCATCCAGAATAAAGTGCAGGAGACTTTCCATCACCTAAGAGATGCTACCTGATCTGGCCAGTGTTCTGTCTCTGACCTTATCTCTTATGATGATTTCCCTGTCACAATGGCCTCTTCCTCAATCTTTAAAGTCAGGAGCCTCATGTCTTCAAAGTTCTTTCTGACCTATGGTTCTGTCTCCCTCTTTCACTTAACAAGGACACTTTTGATAACATTGGGCTCACCTGTATAACCCAGAAAAATCTTCTTATCTCAAGATTCTTCATCATAGAATTCCTTTTGCCAAGCAAGATACCATGTTCACACCTTCCAGAGAGTGGGACATTGACACCTTTGAGGGTCATTATTCTGCAAACTATGCCTCCCAAATCTTCATGTGTTATTTCCTCGTTTCATGCAATTTCTTCATCGAATTTCACCTAATCATTGATATCTTCTCTGAGTGCCCTAAGTAAAATATCTTACCTTCATGTCCTTATATATTCCTCTTCCTTCCTTTCCTTTCCATGAAAGTAGAGTTTTTATCTGTTTTCTTCACTGCTGTATCCCTGCCCCCCTACTCCATCTAGAATAATGCCTGCCATATAGAAAGTGCTCAAACAATGGTTACAGAAGCAATGAATACTGAATTTTCTGAATGTATTGCTTTTCTACTCTAGTTACTTTCCTGGAAGTTAAGAACTCTGTTTTATAACAAATTCATAAAATCTATGTACTGCAGAAATCTAATTTCATTATTAGGATCCTATCTTGCCCAGCAAAAGGTGAGAATCATCACATTCCTATTCTGATTCTGCTATCTCTCCTCATTTTAGAAATTTCCATTCAGTTATCTTCTATACTAGAGCTTTCTCTCACTCTTTTCATGAGATGGAACAGACAGGCAACAGAGTTTACTTAAAGCTCTAGCTTTCCTACACACCTGGAAAAAACCCTTGGAAACAGTAGTAACTTAGACATCATATTACATAATTGGGAATACATTTTATTTTATTATTTAAAAAATATTTTGGCCGCACTGCACCACATAGCATGTGGCATCTTAGTTCTCTGACTACGGATTGAACCCATGCCCCTTACATTGAAAGCACAGAGTCTTAATCACTGGACCACCAGGGAAGTCCCAGAAATATATTTTAAATAAACATTTGCTTAGAAACACCAATAGAGTATACTAACGCATACATATGGAATTTAGAAAGATGGTGATGATAACCCTGTATGCAAGACAGCAGAAGAGACACAGATGTATAGAACAGTCTTTTGGACTCTGTGGGAGAGGGAGAGGGTGGGATGGTTTGGGAGAATGGCATTGAAACATGTATAATATCATATAAGAAACTAATCACCAGTCCAGGTTCAATGCAGGATACAGGATACTTGGGGCTGGTGCACTGGGATGACCCAGAGGGGAGGGAGGTGGGAGGGGGGGTTCAGAATGGAGAACACATGGTGGATTCATGTTGATGTATGGCAAAACCAATACCATATTGTAATTAGCCTCCAATTAAAATAAATAAATTTAAATTTAAAAATTAGCATATTTTAAAAATAAATAAAGTTATTTTTCCTGTGGTCTTAAAAGTCAAAATAAGCTTAATACATTCCACAAAAATGAGTGAAATTATATGGTATTTGTCAGTCTCCATATGACCTATTTCACTTAGCATAATAGCCTGAGTTCATCCACATGAGCACTCTGTAGTGTACACAAAAGTAGAAATATAATGCTGTATTCATAAAATTTACCTAATAGTATAAATCCATGTTATATCTTTAAAGTGTTTTAAAAACTTGATACACATTTGACTTTTATGGATATTCTAAATAAAAAAATAGAAACATCAGTATCTGATACAGTGGGGTTAAAGGAAGAAACATAGAAGAGAGTCCCACTATATCATCAACTTATTATGTATTATTACATCATTTTTTTTTGTCTTGGACTTTCATTTTCTTTATTTACAAAATGGTGATAATAGAAACAGCAGTATTTACCTAATATCACTTGAAAGGAAAAGATGATGATATGATGAACAAGTCAGATATGGTTCCTAAAAAGTTGTTATAAACCATGACTCAATACTGGTCACATGAACAGAATGGAGGCAGACCCAGCGGAAGAAGCAAGAGAGCTCCCTCCACTGGTGGAATGAGCAGTCTTCCTTTCTCTCAGGAGTCAAAGGCCAGAAAATCTTACTAATAACAAAATAAGCTCCCAGAATAGTAAACTTGAGTAGCATCCCGAGGCAGAGAAGGCAATGGCACCACACTCCAGTACTCCTGCCTGGAAAATCCCATGGATGGAGGAGCTTGGTAGGCTGCAGTCCATGGGGTCGCAAAGAGTTGGACACGACTGAGCGACTTTACTTTCACTTTTCACTTTCATGCATTGGAGAAGGAAGTGGCAACCCACTCCAGTATTCTTGCCTGGAGAATCCCAGGGATGGGGGAGCCTGGTGGGCTGCCGTCTATGGGGTCACACAGAGTCGGACACGACTGAAGCAACTTAGCAGCAGCAGCAGCAGCAGCACCTGGGAAGCCTTCAGGGACCCGTAAGCTCCCATGGCTGGCATCCACTCATACTGGCTGAATCCAATTCCTCCAAGAGGAGGAATCAGACACAGTTCAGTTCAGTTCAGCTCAGTTCCTCAGTCATGTCCAACTCTTTACAATCTCATGGACTGCAGTACACCAGGCCTCCCTGTCCATCATCGACTCCTGAGTTTACTCAAAATCATGTCCATTGAGTTGGTGATGTCATCACACCATCTCATCCTCTGTTGTCTCCTTCTCCTCCTGCCTTCAATCATGCCCAGCATCAGAGTCTTTTCAAATGAGTCAGGTCTTTGCATCAGGTGGCCAAAATATTGGAGTTTCAGCTTCATCATCAGTCCTTCCAATGAATATTCAGAATGGATTTCCTTTAGAATGGACTGGTTGGATCTCCTTGCAGTCCAAGGGACTCTCAAGTGTCTTCTCCAACACCACAGTTCAAAAGCATCAATTCTTTGGCACTCAGCTTTCTTTATAGTCCAATTCTCACATCCATACATGACTACTGGCAAAACCATAGCTTTGACTAGACAGAAAGCATTCAATAAATGTTTGTTCATTTCAGTTCATTCATAATAGTAGAGGACGTAAAATGGGGTCTTAGCCTGGCTCATAACAATTCTCAAGCTCTGTTGTCCTCCCTTTGGATGAATTGTCTTTTGCCCCTAAACACATAGTGTACATGGAATGTACTACAGTTGACCCTTGAACAGCATGACTTTGAACTGTGCCAGTTCACTAATACACAGATTTTTATTGGTCAATAGTAAATGCTACGTGTGTGCATGCTAAATCACTTCAGTCAGGTAGTCAGACTCTTTGTGACCCCATGGACTGTACCCCACTAGGCTCCTCTGTCCATGGAATTCTCCAGGCAAGAATGCTGGAGTGGGTTGCCATGCCCTCTCCCAGGGGATCTTCCCAAGCCAGGGATCATCGAACCAGGGTCTCTTACGTCTCCTGCATGAGCAAACAGGTTTTTTACCACTAGGGCCATCTGGGAAGCCCTGTAAATACTACAGTACTACACAATCTACCATTAGTTGAATCCATGGATACAGAACCTCAGGAATGGATAAGGAGGTCCAACTCTAAGTGGCATGTGGATTTTTGACTGCAGGGAGAGTCTGTGCCCCTAACATCTGTGTCGTTCAAGGGTCAACTGTATTTTCTTATATTATGCATCTCCTAATCACAGTTTATGATGGAGGAAGGGAGAAATTGACCAAACCTTAAAAAAGGCATGTGACCATAATTAGCCCTAATTCTTTTATCAGGAACAGCCTTGGAAGACTTGGAAAATGGGAGCAGAACCAAGAACCATGAGGTTGCCTGATGAAATAATTTCTTCTCCAGTCAAAAATGGCGGATTCATGTCAATGTATGGCAAAACCAATACAATACTGTAAAGTAAAATAAATAAATAAATAAAACTGAAAAAAAAATAAGTCAGCAAAGGGATGTTTCTGACTCAATTTATTATCACTGTCCATCAAGGTAAATTATGTACATCCTTTGTGTAGTAATTTCTCCTTCTCTTATTATTAAATGGGAGTTTTTACTGCTATTTTATTTCAGTTTTGTTTCACTGTTTATATATATATATACATATGATATTATATATATAGATAGATAGATAGATAGATAGATAGATAGACAGATGTTATCCTGTGAATGATTAAGTGCATCATTGAATCATACAGTATATGACTGTAAGGAACCACATTTGAACCTGGTCTAGAGGAACACGTGTCATTTTGGGATCCTAGACCTGAAGATGATGCTGTGACCATGTTTAACCTGGATTGTGTCACATTGCAGAGACTGAGGCAAGATTATGGTTGCATGCAGGAAAATTGCATTATTCTTGGTGCTAATGATACTGGGAAGAGGAATACTTTTAAAAGAGTGTTATAGAAAGAAGGTATATCTATGCTAGACAATTGAGGGGTGTGATACATTTTTTTCTAAGTTGACATTTTTATCTGGCTTCCAGTGATTCTCTTCATTGTGACATCTCTGCTAACATCTCTTTGGCACAGAAACTACTTCTTGCACCCTGAGTACTGTCCATGGTTTACACAAATGCTTTTGTATCCTTACAGGACATTACCAAGACAGCCACAAGGATCAGTGGTCAGGTTGGGGAGAGGGCAGATGTCCCAGAGTGCTTTGGTTATTGCCTTCTGGAAGCTTGGTTGTTCACTTCATCATTCATTTTTATGAATACTTTTCAGCCTTCTAAAACATACTCCCTTTACCCAGGCTATGTCAAATGAGATTTCTCTTGCCTAATGATAACAGGCCACACTCAGCAATATCATGCATTTGTAATCCACTCTTTAGTAATGAAATAAAACAAAATAAAAAATAATTAATGAAATAAAATAAATATAATAGTTTTGAGTGTGTCAGACAAAGCAAAGGTAAGCATTAGTGTGACTTTTTGTTGTGTGTGTGTGTGCAATCATGTGCAGGCACACACACTGGGTCACTGGAGAGTTATGCTCAAAAAATGTGAAAGCCATGGCACTAAAGCATTCAAATCTGTGACTCAGTGAGGCTCTAAGCATGTAAGAAATCAGTCCAGATCGGTTCATTTTTAATGAGCAGCCCAGGTATGTAGGAGGTGAAAAAACCTCAAGAAAGATGAGTCATTAAAGAAGCTTCTCTGTACACGAAGGAAAATATTCTCCCCTAAGTGACACTGTGGAATGATTCACGCTTATGAATTTGGTGAGTACTGTAAACCAAAAGGCTAGAAAGAAGTTCATTTCAGTAGCTGCAACCTCACAAGTTGTAGAAGAATTTGAATTATCCAGGAGATCGGCTTAGTGTGAAATCCCCATATTATGCAAAATCTGATAAAGGATCAGAGAAAGTTCTAGAATCAAGGCCATGATGATGGAACAATCATAGCAGTATAATAGGTGTGCATTTTGAGAAAGAAAGCAAAATATCAAGATGACTGGGTTCTGACTGGACACCTAAGCTCATTTTTCTCAGTGTGGCTGGAATGACAAGAGCCTCCTGTTCTGTGTAATTCCTCTCGAAGGGAGGGATTCAGTCCTCAATAGAACCTGCTGTGAGATAACAGCCTTATTACTTTTGGATAACTTCAGTTGAGTGACAGTTGCTCTCTGGTGAAGGGATAGAAAATGAATCAGTTCCAAGTTGAGGCGAGAATACAGACACATGGAGGGCTGTCTCCCCTGGAAGGGGAAGTGATTCCTGGCAATGGTCAAATTATCTGGAGGGAAAACTCAGTCTTCATAACAGAAACCAGAATTGTTGGAGGGTTTTTGGCATGCTTGTGGGTGGGAACCAACTTTTGGTCAAGACCCTAGAGCAGTGAGACATGCCTAGATAGCATCGAAATGTGGTTGCCAGAAAGACCAAAATATGATTAGAAGGTTGGGAGGGGAGAAGGGCTGTATATTTGTTAATCAACAATGACCAGTGATTTGATCAATTAGATCCACATAATAGAACATCCGTGAAAAATTCTAAATGACAGGGTGCACAAAGCTTCTGGGTCAGTGGTTACAATGAGTTGCTGGGAGGGTGGTGTATTCATGGAGGACACAGATGCTCAGTACCCTTTCATCCCACACTTTACCACATACAACTCTTTCATTTGGCAGTTTCTGAGTTGCATCCTTTGTCTAGTAGTAAACAAGTACTACAAAAACAAGCTGTTTTTCTGGGTTCTGTGGAACATTCTAGTAAGCCATCATACCTAAGAAGTCATGATAGTAGCTGGTCCATCAGACATATGGGAGGCCTGAGAGTCTTTCAAACTAGTGTCTGAAGTAAGAGGCAGTCTCATGGGACTGAACCCTTCACCTGTGGAGTCTGATGCTAACTCAAAGTAGTTATTGTCAGAGTTGAGTTGAATTGTAGGATACCCATGCGGTATCTGAAGAGTCAGAGAATTGGTTAGTGTGGGGGAAAACCTCACACATTTGCTGTCAGAAGTGTTTGCAGGTAGAAAAACAGAGCAGAGTATCTATTTATCAAATGACACTGGCTCCTGAGCAGTAATGGTGACACTCTGAGGTTGCTCTAAAAAGGCAGTAAAATAAGTACATGTAAGGACTCACTTATATAAAAATTCTCTATTTTTATATGAGAGACTGGATTATTTTTCTCAGTTTATATTACTATCTTGTGCTCTCCCTGATGGCTAAAAATCAAAATCAACTAAAATTTATACATGAATACACTGAATCAGAGAAATTAAGTTTTTGCCAGTATTGTAAATACTCAAAGATATTTAAAAATATTGTAAGTGGAATTCAGAAAAATGATGGCCATAGGGATATCATATGGGTATGTCTATTTTCCAATTCTATTCTTATGCCCTGCTTATTTTAATTAGCAATTGAATCAAATAGTAAAATATGTGAGACTATCCATTGTGTTTGCCTTTTCATTTGGAAATGCAGGCATATCTGCTGAGAAATCTCTGGTGTGACAATGCAGTCAGAACTTTAGAAAAGCATAACCAACTGCAGTTTATATCAGTGCTCAGAGAAAATTGATTGTGATATTATTTATATCATTCTTCTCTACATTCATTTTTCAATCCATGCATATAAAAATGTT
Source organism: Capra hircus (assembly GCF_001704415.2). Lineage (NCBI taxonomy): Eukaryota > Metazoa > Chordata > Mammalia > Artiodactyla > Bovidae > Capra > Capra hircus. The sequence continues at coordinate 1,402,072 of NW_017189517.1, forward strand.
GCTTTCTAATTCATTGACTATAGACACCATAGATTATACGAAATTGGTCATACATTTAAGATTTAGAATCTTAGGGGAAAAAACATGTTCCACACAGTAATCCATCTTAAATAAAAATATCTGTATAAAGAGAATTGATACCCGTTTGTGCTCCCACTAGGCGAGAAGGAGCCTGCTCTGTAGCATATTACACTAGCAGAGAATGCTTGCTGCATTCCAGTATGATGGGTGGCCAGCAATGATAGCTGTGGCTGTTGGAGGGACTAAGTTGTGGGTGAAATCCACATTTGTACTTCTGAATCAGCCCCTCCCCTTCCTATCTCTTTGTGGCCAAAGTGGTCACAGAAGGGATTCTGACCTCTGTCTGGAAGAAAGAAATGGCAACCTACTCCAGTATTCTTCCCTGGAGAATCCTATGGACAGAGGAGCCTGGCGGCTATAGTTATGGGGTTGCAAGAGTTGGACAGGACTTAGTGACTAAACCACCACCACTTCTCTCTGGGAAGGGTCCCCAAAGGCAAAGAAAGGTCTTGCAAGAGATCATGTTAATACAAATGATCAGTTTTCATCAGTTCATATCCTCATACATGCATTCAGGTTTTATAACATGATATTTATGTGGCAAAAATCTCCTCATTGCTGCATAGAGAAATGGGGTTTAAGAGAACCAGCTATAGTCATTAAATCCAAAAGGTGTTAGACATTGAAAAAATGAGCCTCAAGATATGAAAGAATCCAGTCTGATTCCTGACCTCAGGTTTCCCAGGGATGGAATGTCTTTTTTTCTAACAACTTTATAGAGTAACAACTAATATATCTTATAATTCATTAATTTAAAGTGCATGATTTAATGGTTCTGAGTATATGCAACAACACAAGAGACAACTCTACAGATGGACATCACCAGATGGTCAATACCAAAATCAGATTAATTATATCTGCAGCAAAAGATGGAGAAGCTCTATACAGTCAGCCAAAACAAGACCAGGAGCTGACTGTGGCTCAGATCATGAACTCCTTATTGCAAATTTCAGACTGAAATTGAAGAAAGTAGGGAAAACCACTAAGCCATTTAGGTAAGACCTAAGTAAAATCCCTTATGATTATACAGTGCAAGTAACAAATAGATTCAAGGGATTAGATCTGATAGACAGAGTGCCTGAAGAACTATGGATGGAGGCTCAAGACATTGTACAGGTGGCAATGATCAAAACCATCCCCAAGAAAAAGAAATGCAAAAAGGCAAAATGGTTGTCTGAGAAGGCCTTACAAATAGCTGAGAAAAGAAGAAACGTGAAAGGCAAAGAAGAAAAGGAAAGATAAATCCATCTGAATGCAGAATTTCAAAGAATAGCAAGGAGAGATAAGAAAACTTTCTTAACTGAACCATGCAAAGAAATAGAGGAAAACAATGGAATGGGAAAGACCTTTTGAAAAATCTCTTCAAGAAAATTAGAGATACCAAGGGAACATTTTATGGAAATATGGGCACGATAAAGGACAGAAACAATATGAACCTAACAGAAGCAGAAGATATTAAGAAGAGGTGGCAAGAATACACAAAATAACTATACAAAAGAGATCTTGATGACCCAGATAACCATGGTGGTGTGGTAACTCACCTAGAGCCAGACATCCTGAACTGTGAAGTCAAGTGAGTCTTAGGAAGCATTACTACAAACAAAATTAGTGGAGATGATGGAATTCCAGCTGAGCTATTTCAAATCCTAAAAGATGATGCTATTAAAGTGCTGCACTCAATATACCAGCACATTTTGACCACAGGACTGGAAAAGGTCAATTTTCATTCCAATCTCAAAGAATGTTAAAAATATCACACAATTGCACTCATTTCACATGCTAGCAAGGAAATGCTCAAAATTCTTCAAGCTAGGCCTCAACAGTACGTGAACCAAGAAGGTCCCAGATGTACAAGCTTGATTTAAAAAAGGCAGAGGAACCAGTGATCAAATTGCCAACATTCACTGGATCATAGAAAAAGCAAGTGGATTCCAGGAAAACATCTACTTCTGCTTTATTGACTATGGTGAAGCTTTTGACTGTGTAGATCACAACAAACTGTGGAAAATTCTTAAAAAGATGGGAATAACAGACCACCTTACCTGTCTCTTGAGAAACCTGTCTGCAGGTCAAGAAGTAACAGTTAGAACTGGACAGGGAACGAAAGACTGGTTCAGAATTGGGAAAGGACTATATCAAGGCTGTATATTGTCAACTTGCTTATTTAACTTATATGCATAATACATCATGTAAAATGCCAGCTGGATGAAGCTCAAGCTTGAATCAAGATTGCCAGGAGAAATATCAATAACTTCATATATCAGATGATACCACTCTAATGGCAAAAAGAGAAGAAAAACTAAAGAGCCTCTTGATGAAGATGAAAGAAGAGAGTGAAAAAGCTGGCTTAAAACTTAACATTCAAAAAACTGAGCTCATGGCATCCAGTCCCATCAGTTCATGGCAAATATATGGGGAAACAATGGAAACAGTGACAGACATTATTTTTTGGGGCTCCAAAATCACTGTGGACAGTAACTGCAGCCATGAAATTAAAAGATACTTGCTCCTTGGAAGAAAAGCTATAACAAACCTAGAGAGCAAGTTAAAAAGTAGGGACATTATTTTTCCTAAAAAGGTCCACATAGTCAAAGCTATGGCTTTTCCAGTAATCATGTATGGATATAAGAGTTGAAGCATAAAGAAGGCTGTGTGCCAAATAATTGTTGTTCTCGAACTGTGGTGCTGCAAAAGACTCTTGGGCATACCTTCGACTGCAAGGAGATCAAACTAGTTAATCCTAAAGGAAATAAGTCCTGAATATTCATTGGAAGGACCAATGCTGACGCTGAAACTCCAATACTTGGACCACCTGATGCGAGAGCCGACTCATTAGAAAAGACCCTGATGTTGGGAAGGATTGAAGGCAGGAGGAGAAGGGGATTACAGAGGACAAGATAGTTGGATGGCATCATCAATTCAGTGGACATGAGTTTGAGCAAACTCTGAGAGGTAGTGAAGGACAGGGAAGGCTGACGTGCTGCAGTTCATGGGGTCGCAAAGAGTTAGACACGACTGAGCAGCTAACACATATGTAAAAAATAGATAAATAATGAGAACCTACTGTATAGCACAGGGATCTCTAGTCAATGTTCCATAGTGACCTAAATGGGAAAGAAAACTAAAAAAGAGGGGATATATGTAAATGTATAATTGATTCACTTTGCTGTACAGCAGAAACTAGCACAATATTATAAAGAAACTAAACTTCAACAAAATTTTTTAAAAAATAAGTAAAACATTTATCTTTCTCCATGGAGCTGGGTAAATAAGCCAGATTTTTAAAAAATATTTCAGTTTGTATATTTCCATTGGAGACTTTGGAGAACTATGAGATATTTTGGCTGTTTCTAGTACCTGATCTGCATATGTACTCTGTCATTTTCTTTTATTCCAAAATATTCAGGAGAATCAGAGTCTATGCTTTCAAGAAACTAGAATCTAGTGGGAGAGAGAATGATGGAAATCTTTTGTACCTTGAATGCAAAAAAAAAAAAAATGCTAGAAAATAAATAGGTAAAAAAAAATAATAGATGCCACTTACTGGTTACAACCTATGTACCTAGTATTGTGTTAAATGCTATACATGCATTTCATTCTTTTTGTTTGTCTGTTTTCTTTGGATTTTATGGGCTAACTTTATTTTTTTTAACTTTGCTATCATTTTATTACTTGTGAGGCTGCATATAATTGGGGGTTATTAATATTTTCTTTTTAATATTCTATTTTTAATAAACTTCCTATTTTCAAACAAATTATGTTTGTCATTTAAGAAAATTACACACACACACACACACACACACACACACACACACACACAAAGAGAAGTGGGCTATTCTCCATGGGTTGGCATTAGGCAAAAACTAAGGGAACCTGGATGAATTATGGACTTCAGTGAATAATGTGTCACTATAAGCTCATTGGTTGTGACAATGTTAATGAATTGGGGAACTGGATTCAGGGTCTATGGGATTACCCTGACCTAGTTTGCAATTTGTCAATAAATTTAAGATTTAATTTTTCTCAAATAAAAAGGTTGTGAAAAGAAGAAAATACAGGTACAATCAACACAGTATTAGATTAGCTTCAAATATACAACATTGTGATTTGACATTTGTATACATTGTGAAATGGTTACCATGATAAGTCTAGCTACTATCACCATATAAAGTATTACAACATTATTGACAATATTCCCCATGTTGTTTATCACACCCTCATGACTTATTTTATAACTAGAAATGTGTACCTCTTTAATCCCCTTTATCAATTTTACCCAACCTCCTCCCATCTTCTCGCTGGTGACTGTAAATTTATTCTCTGTATCTATGAGTTCGGGTTTTGGTTTGTTTGTTTTATTTTTTAGATTCCACATTTAAGTGAAATCAGGCAGTATTTTTGAAAATTAAAAAAAAAAAGAGGCTTGCGGAAGTTAAGAAACTTTTCAAATTAAAAAAATATTGCTTGTAAATAGCATATATGAGATTTGAATCCAAGTTTTGTCTAAATTTGAAACATGACTGAACTGGTGTGTTCATGTAAAATTAAACTATGCTATCATGAGACAAGAACTACATAACATAAGTAGGAAGTGGGAGAGACTAAATTTGCTTGGGTGCATTGTGGAAGATGAGAGCATGGAGGAGACCTCAGAGTTTGTCTTAAAGGATTAGTGTAGGTCATCCAGCAGAAAGGAAAATTTGGATCTGTGGTTACCTCAGGCCACCATGAATGAAAGCACTGTGCAGTACTTGAAGTTGCTATTAGAGGCATCTGGCAACACTTCTATGAACCACAGTGTTTGCAGGGGCAAAAGCCCAGGGGTCAAAGCGACCATGCACATCAGAGAGTTGCCAGTGTAAGTGTGTGTGTAAACTTAGGAAACACAGGGAGAAGAGGCTAGAAAAGTAGATTGGATTAAATAAGGTCCTAAAGGGCAGTAATTTTAGTGTGGAGATTAGATGAGAGCAGACCAGAGACTTACAGACTCCTTGGGTAACTATGGCAGCAATCCAGGTAGGTTCTTGGAGTAATGGGGATGGGGGAGGAGACTGACTGGTGATTTGGCGACTGGTTGAGAGCAGTGGAATGCCAGACTGGGGAGAATTTACAGTTCAGATGACCTCTCAGCAAGCAGGACTCTTAGATCTCTGCCCTTCGACTCCCCTCTGCTCTGTCTTGGGATGGAGCTTTCAGTACACAGATCCTAGTCTCAGGATGATCAACTCATGCATTAAGGATTCTAATCTTCTTATTTCTAATAAGGAAGGGCATGCCATTAAACTAACAGATAGATGAAGTCATTTTATAGTATTCAACACCCACCCAACACCTATCACAATGCCTGGCATATAGTATACCCTCTGTAAATATTTACTGAATTAATGCTGAATTGTTTCATAAGGAAAAGGAAAAAAATAGAGGGAAATTAATTATATAAGACTACTTCTACAAGTCTGAAGCTCATGGCCAACATCATATTAATTTTAAAAGTATTCCAGCTCTCACAGTTTAAAAGGTCAGTAAATAATAATTCTCTTCAATCCTGCTCCTTATTTCTGAACTGAGAAGGAGGATGGAAGGGAGGGAGAAAAGAAACAGATATCAAAACAGCCTGAATACTGACTGAAACTCTATTAGAGGGTGTGACAGGTGTGAAGCTAATTGGCCTTACTCTCACCTTCAGAAGTGGACACATTCCTTTCAAATGACAGGATTTCTGGGGGAGGCTAATGGATGTGCAGTAGAGCCCCACAATGGCCGAGGATGAAGACCACCATTCACCCTCTCTGTAGACAGCTACATGCTAAGGAAGAGACTGGAAGAGTATGGGAATGAGTCTTGTATGCCTAGTGTGTTCTTTTAGGTTAATTCCATAATTCTATTATCCTTACCCAAGGACCAGCTAGTGAAGGAGAGGAAAGAGTGAGCAGGTGGAAAGAAGCTAAAAGTGCCACTCTAATGGAAGCATGGGGAATGGAAATAGATCATCCCTCTAACCCTTGCCATCATCATTATCCATCTGTCAACAAGTGAAGTTAGCCCTAACTCCAATATATATATCGGATATGATGACTTATTTCTATTTCCACAATTATACCCTAATATCTGCCACTAGTCTTCTGCCTGGAAGAATAAAATTGTTTTCAACCTGCGAAGCTTCCAAACAGTTCTATAGTTTTTTGTGCACTGAATGGCTCCATGGGTTCCATGGTAACCCCTGGTGTTTCACAGTGTTCAACCAGGAAAACTGTATGTGGTAACGTCCTTTATGGGCAACTTTAGGCTAATATTAGGTGCTGGGGATACAATGATGAGCAAAACAATACTTGTTAGCATGGAGTTTTAGTTAAGGAAAACACACATATTTATATAAATCAACACATTGATTTCCGATGGTGACAATTACTATGTTAATTTTAGATAGTAGTAAGAACCATGAAATACACTGGAATAATGCTTAGTCCTCTACAGAATGGTTGAAGACTCTCTGTAAGTAGTCCTCTGCAGAATGGTTGAAGACTCTCTGTAAGCTGTCCTTGACAATGGGACTGATTCTTGGTATTAATTCTTGTTGGCCAAAAAGCTAAGAATGCTGGGCAGAAACAATCTGAAAAAAAAAAAAAAAAATTCTGGAAGGTCAGGGAGATTGATTTCACAGAGACCATTGCTCCATCAAGAGGCCTGCTCCTCTCTTAAGTGACAGAGGTGGATTTTTATAGTCTTGGTCCTGAAAGTTAATATTTTAATTATTTATTTCCAGGAAGTACTAAAATACATATGCTACTTTATGAACCTGTAGACTATTTAGGGAGAAGGCAATGGCATCCCACTCCAGTACTCTTGCCAGGAAAATCCCATGGATGGAGGAGACTGGTGGGCTGCAGTCCATGGGGTCACTTCAAGTGGTACACGACTGAGCAACTTCATTTTCTCTTTTCACTTTCCTGCATTGGAGAAGGAAATGGCAACCCTCTCCAGTGTTTTTGCCTGGAGAATCCCAGGGACGGTGGAGCCTGGTGAGCTGCCTTCTATGGGGTCACAAAAGAGTTGGACACGACTGAAGCGACTTAGCAGCAGCAGCAGCAGACTATTTAGACAAGGGTCTCTCAAACTTAAATGCTTCCAGAAACCAGGCATATAATTTATATGTATGGGTCAGGCAAGAGAGGCAGCAGGAAAGAGATAACCTCTGCCTCTATTTAAAGGGCAACCCACAAGACCTTGGGGCTTTCCTGGTGGAAAATGAAAAAATGAAGTCACTTCAGTCGTGGCCGATTCTTTGCAACCCCGAGGATTGTAGCCTGCCAGGCTCCTCTGTCCATGGGATTCTTCAGGCAAGAATACTGGAGTGGGTTGCAATTTCCTTCTCCAGGAGATTTTCTCGGCCCAAGTATCAAACCTGGGTCTCTTGCATTACATGCAGACTCTTTATCATCTGAGTTACTAGTGCAGGCAGACTCTTTACCGTTTGGTGGCTCAGACGTAGGTTCAGTCCCTGGGTGGAGAAGATCTCCTGGAGAAGGGAATGACAATGCCCTCCAGTATTCCTGCCTGGAGAATTTCTTGAACAGAGGAGCCTGGTGGGCTACAATCCATAGAATTTCAAAGAGTCAGACACAATTGAGCAATTAACACACAACACAAGAGCAGGAGCTCAGCTTCCCCTAATAAATGCTACATGAGAATATTATTCCAGTACTGCCAAATATTCTTATTTTTCAAGAAATGCTAGAAATCTGGATTTGTATGTGAAATTTCTGTATTTTTAGATGTCATTTCCTAAAACTTAAACTCTGTAGGTCAAACAACATACTTTCAAGCTGAGGGTAACTCATTAGACCTTGAAATCATATTAAAAACACCAAAAGGACTCTGTCATCTCAAAAACTAAACATTGTTTGTTTCCCCAAGATACAAATATATGTAATCTCACATATCTATTCTCAGATGGTAGTTTTAAGAACATTATTTTATGCATGTTGTTCTCAACAGCATTCCATGTCCTAAATCTATAAACTTCTATGAAATGAAGTTCGACCATGGTAGATTTCTGTTTAATCTTTAGGTAAATCTTTAATCTTTTTTTTTTTTTTAAAGCAGATAATTTTCGGAATCTGATTCTGAGAGAAAGAAGAGAAATTTGAATAGTTCCCTGCCCTTATACAAAGTTTACTAGGTCTTGTGGAGTTAGCTATTTTGCCTTTTAAAATGACTGATTTAGATGTCTTGAGCTATTGGCTACCCAGTAAACAATTCAGATCCCACTATTGGGTTCTTACAATCTACATTTGATGTTAAAGAGCCTCCATGATTTGAGTCATACAGAGAATATATGAGATGATAGTATATTTTTGAACTGAAGATTTAGTAAAATTCAGTATTGCTACCAAAATCCACATTCCATACACACACACACACACACATGCACATATATGTTGTTAAGCTAAATTTAAAAACAAATACAAAAAGAATCACTATTAAATACTTGACTGTTAGAGGCATAATTTTTTCTGCGCATCAGATATATGGTTTTTAAACACTTATGTATCTAAACTGTTATTACAACATGGTTTGATAAATTGAGAATGGAAAAATACAAGAAATTATTCTCACTAGGACTTTAAAATCCATGAAAATTCATCCTGTATCCTGCATCAAAACTAGACTGGTGATTTGTTTCTTATGTGATATTATATATGTTTCAATGCCGGCGGACTGGGATGACCCAGAGGGATGGCATGGGGAGGGAGGTAGGAGGGGGGTTCAGGATTGGGAACACATGTACACCCGTGGCGGATTCATGTTGATGTATGGCAAAACCAATACAATATTGTAAAGTAAAATAAATAAATAAATAAAATAAAATCTGAAAAAAAAATCCATGAAAATTCAAAGTCAAAATCTGTCATTAATATATTTTGCTTACCTCAGTATTAAAAGGCATATGTTCTATCTAAATAATTCAGTTTCATGATGTTCCTAGGACTTGAAGAAAATATTAGCTTTGTCTATAAGAGTCCTAGAGAAGGCAATGGCAACCCACGTTAGTACTCTTGCCTGGAAAATTCCAAGGATGGAGGAGCCTGGTAGGCTGCAGTCCATGGGGTCACGAAGAGTCAGACATGATTGAGCGACTTCACTTTCACTTTTCACTTTCATGCATTGGAGAAGGAAATGGCAACCCACTCCAGTATTCTTGCCTGGAGAATCCCAGCGACGGGGGAGCCTGCTGGGCTGCTGTCTATGGGGTCATACAAAGTCGGACAGGACTGAAGTGACTTAGCAAGAGCAGCAGCAGCAGCAGCATAACAGTCCAACATGACTGAGCAACTGAGTGCATGCATGCACACATGTGTGCGCGTGCACACACACACACACACACATCTTTACAGAGAAACACAGAAGTTCTTCGATGATTACTGTGATATTTATTAGTGTTATCTATGTTACCTTATTTAGATAATTTGATAAGTTTTCTTGACTCTTGTAGTGGAAGAAAGAAAAGAAATCAACATTTCTGTTGGCAGGTGAGGTCCTTATTGAATTATTTCATCCAATAGCTTTTGCTAAGTTTACAGAGCAGAGTATATACAATGTGAGGCAAAAACATATTCATAAGTATCAAAATAGAACAAAGACTGAGTTTCTTTGAGTGAATATGAGTAATATTTCAGGATTATTTTTAAAATTAAAAAGAATCATCATGTATTGTCATGTCATTTTGTCTGCAGTATCTAAAGGAACTTGGGGCTTATTTTAAGAAGTCAGTATGAAATATCCCAAATAGTTACAATTATTCTTGTTTCTTATGAAATGTACACAATGCCTAATTACAGACATCCTTTACTTAGAGTTAAGAACATCCAAGGGTACAGTGCTATTGATGGAATCACAGAGGTTGGAAGGGTACGAGGTTTGTAAATTATCATAATGATAACAACATAAGTTCTTTACACACATTAACTCAAATCATCATAATTAACTTCCAAAGTGGGCCATTTATGAGAAAAATGAAACTTACAGAACTCTTTTCGGTAGAACAGAGAAGTATATAACTTCCCTTCACTGAATATGGATTATCCAAGCACATGGACTCTCAAAAAGTCAAAATATAGACACCAGGATTCTCACAATATACCCTAAATTTATGTGTGTACAGTTGTGTTATGGTGGAGAGGTCTGACAGAATGTGGTCCACTGGAGGAGGGAATGGCAAGCCACTTCAGTATTCTTGCCTTGAGAAACCCATGAACAGTATGAAAAAGCAAAATGATAGGATACCAAAAGAGGAACTCCCCAGCTCAGTTGGTGCCCAATATGCTACTGGAGATCAGTGGAAAAATAACTCCAGAGAGAATGAAGGGATGGAGCCAAAGCAAAAACAATACCCAGCTGTGGATGTGACTGGTGATAGAAGTAAGATTTGATGCTGTAAAGAGCAATATTGCATAGGAACTTGGAATGTCAGGTCCATGAATCAAGGCAAATTGGAAGTGGTCAAACAAGAGATGGCAAGGGTGAACGTCAACATTCTAGGAATCAGCGAACTAAAATGGACTGGAATGGGTGAATTTAACTCAGATGACCATTATATCTACTACTGCGGGCAGGAATCCCTCAGAAGAAATGGAGTAGCCATCATGGTCAACAAAAGAGTCCGAAATGCAGTACTTGGATGCAACCTTAAAAATGACAGAATGATCTCTGTTCGTATCCAAGGCAAACCATTCAATATCACAGTTATCCAAGTCTATGCCCCAACCAATAACACGGAAAAACTGAAGTTGAACGGTTTTATGAAGACCTACGAGAACTTTTAGAACTTACACGCAAAAAAGATGTCCTTTTCATTATAGGGGATTGGAATTCAAAAGTAAGAAACAAGAAGCACCTGGAGTAACAGGCAAATTTGGCCTTGGAATGCAGAATGAAGCAGGGCAAAGACTAACAGAGTTTTGCCAAGAAAATGCACTGGTCAAGGCAAACACCCACTTCCAACAACACAAGAGAAGACTCTACACACGGACATCAACAGATGGCCAACACCGAAATCAGACTGAATCTATTTTTGCAGCCAAAGATGGAGAAGCTCTATACAGTCAGTAAAAAACAAGACCAGGAGCTGACTGTGGCTCAGATCATGAACTCCTTATTACCAAATTCAGACTCAAATTAAAGAAAGTAGGGAAAACCACTAGACCATTCAATATGACCTAAATCAAGTCCCTTATGATTATACAGTGGAAGTGAGAAATAGATTTAAGGCCCTAGATCTGATAGATAGAGTGCCTGATGATGTATGGAATGAAGTTCATGACATTGTACAGGAGACAGGGATCAAGAACAACCCCAAGGAAAAGAAATGCCAAAAAGCAAAATGGCTGTCTGGGGAGGCCTTACAAATAGCTGTGAAAAGAAGAGAGGTGAAAAGCAAAGGAGAAAAAGAATGATATAAACATCTGAATGCAGAATTCCAAAGAATAGCAAGAAGAGATAGGAAAGCCTTCCTCAGCGATCAATGCAAAGAAATAGAGGAAAACAACAGAATGGGAAAGGCTAGAGATCTCTTCAAGAAAATTAGAGATACCAAGGGAACATTTTATGCAAAGATGGTCTCAATAAAGGACAGAAATGGTCTGGACCTAACAGAAGCAGAATATATTAAGAAGAGGTGGCAAGAATACACAGAAGAACTGTACAAAAAAGATCTTCATGACCCAGATAATCATGATGATGTGATCACTAATCTATAGCCAGACATCCTGGAATGTGAAGTCAAGTGGGCCTTAGAAAGCATCACTATGAACAAAGCTAGTGGAGGTGATGGAATTCCAATTGAGCTGTTTCAAATCCTGAAAGATGATGCTGTGAAAGTGCTGCACTCAATATGCCAGCAAGTTTGGAAAACTCATCAGTGGCTACAGGACTGGAAAAGGTCAGTTTTCATTCCAATCCCAAAGAAAGGCAATGCCAAAAAATGCTCAAACTACCGCATAATAGCACTCACCTCACATGTTAGTAAAGTAATGCCCAAAATTCTCCAAGCCAGACTTCAGCAATACGTGAACTGTGAACTCCCTGCTGTTCAAGCTGGTTTTAGAAAAGGCAGAGGAACCAGAGATCAAATTTCCAACATCCGCTGGATCATGGAAAAAACAAGAGAGTTCCATAAAAACATCTATTTCTGCTTTATTGACTATGCCAAACCTTTGACTGTGTGGATCACAATAAACTGTGGGAAATTCTGAAAGAAATGGGAATACCAGACCACCTAACCTGCCTCCTGAGAAATCTGAATGCAGGTCAGGAAGCAACAGTTGGAACTGGACATGGAACAACAGATTGGTTCCAAATAGGAAAAGGAGTACGTTGAGGCTGTATATTGTCACCCTGCTTATTTAACTTATATGCAGAGTACATCATGAGAAATGCTGAACTGGAAGAAACACAAGCTGAAATCAAGATTGCCAGGAGACATATCAATAACCTCAGATATGCAGATGACACTACCCTTATGGCAGAAAGTGAAGAGGAGCTAAAAAGCCTCTTGATGAAAGCAAAAGAGGAGAGCAAAAAAGTTGGCTTAAAGCTCAACATTCAGAAAACAAAGATCATGGTTTCCAGTCCCATCACTTCATGGGAAATAGACGTTAAACAGTAGAAACAGTGTTAGACTTTATTTTATTTTATTTTATTTTATTTTATTTTATTTTATTTATTTTTGGACTCCAAAATCACTGCAGATGGTGACTGCAGCCATGAAATTAAAAGATGCTTACTCCTTGGAAGAAAAGTTATGACCCACCTAGATAGTGTATTCAAAAGCAGAGACATTACTTTGCCGACTGAGGCCTATCTAGTCAAGGCTATGGTTTTTCCTGTGGTCATGTATGGATGTGAGAGTGGGACTGTGAAGAAAGCTGAGTGCCAAAGAATTGATGCTTTTGAACTGTGGTTTGGAGAAGACTCTTGAGTGTCCCTTGGCCTACAAGGAGATCCAACCTGTCCATTCTGAAGGAGATCAACCCTGGGATTTCTTTGGAAAGAATGATGCTGAAGCTGAAACTCCAGTACTTTGGCCACCTCATGCAAAGAGTTAACTCATTGGAAAAGACTCTGATGCTGGGAGGGATTGGGGGCAGGAGAAGAAGGGGACGACCGAGGACGAGATGGTTGGATGGCATCACGGACTCGATGGAAGTGAATCTGAGTGAACTCCAGGAGATGGTGATGGACAGGGAGGCCCAGCATGCTGCAATTCATGGGGTCACAAAGAGTCAGACATGACTGAGCGACTGAACTGAACAGTTGTGTCTACCTATAAGTGTGCATTTAAAAGAAGAGAATCCATAAGTTTTATGAAATTCTCTAAGGAGTTGGTGACCTAATAAAGATTTCCCTACACACTTTCAAATTTCAGATGTGAATTCCATAAGGTAAGAGACTGATTTTATTTTTACTTTTTCTATTGTATGCTGCCACGTAAATCATTTGATGATATGTTTATAACAACGTATTCCCTGGAGAAGGAAATGGCAACCCACTCCAGTATTCTTGCCTGGAGAATCCAATGGACAGAGGAGCTTGATGGGCTACAGTCCACGGGTTGCAAATAGTCGGACATGACTTCACTTTCACTTTCACTTTATAACATAACAGTTATGAAGATAGATTGTCAAAACTAGGAAGTACTTTTAAAGATCAGAAATAAGTGAACAAGAGAATAAGGCTAACACTGAAGGTAAAGTCCCATTTTGTGATGCAATGTTCATCTCATTTAAGTTAATATGATGACTGAAGTATCCTGACTAAAGAGAAATGTAGTTCAAGTATCTTAAAATAAATTAAACTAATTAGTAATAATGGGACACCATCTCTTAGGATATTTCAGTCAGATATCAAATTCAATATAATCCAAATGGAAGATATCATCTAAATTCACTTCTAAACCAATTCCCTTCAAGATTTCCATATTTATGAGAATAGAATAAAATAAAAAACTCCTAGTTTTCCTTTACTCTAAAGGATATTTCACATAGCAAATAAAGCATAAACATAAGGCATTAAGGGGTGAAATGTCACATCTTCTTTATCAGTTTATCCATAGACAGACATGTAGGTTATTTCCATAATTTGGTTATTGTGAGTAACACTCCAATTAATATGGGGGGTCCAGATACCTCTTCAAGATCCCAACTTCATTTCCTTTGGATATATACTCAGAAGTTGGAGTGTTGGATCACATGGAACTTATATTTTAATTTTCTGAGGACTCTCCATACAGTGTTCCAGAGTAGCTGCACCAACTTATGTTGCCACCAACATGGAATAATAATTCTAACAGGTGCAAGGTGATATTTCATTGTAGGTTTGGTTTACATTTCCCTGATGATTAGTGGTATTGAACACCTTCTCATATATTTGTTGGCCATTTGTACATCTGCTCTGAAAAAAAGTCTATTCCTGTCCTCTTCTCATTTTATTATTTATTTATTTATTTTAATTAGAGGCTAATTACTTTATTGGTTTTGCCATACATCAACATGAATCCACCATGGGTGTACATGTGTTTCCCATTCTGAACCCCCTTCCCACCTCCCTCCCTGTACCATCCCTCTGGGTCATCCCAGTGCACCAGCCCCAAACACCCTGTATCCTGCATCGAACCTGGACTGGTGATTAGTTTCTTATATGATATTATACATGTTTCAATGTCATTCTCCCAAATCATTCTACCCTCGTCCTCTCCCACAGAGTCCAAAAGACTGTTCTATACATCTGTGTCTCTTTTGCTGTCTCGCATACAGGGTTATCGTTACCATCTTTCTAAATTCCATATATATGTGTTAGTATACTGTGTTGGTGTTTTTCTTTCTGGCTTACTTCACTCTGTATAATAGGCTCCAGTTTCATCCACCTCATTAGAACTGATTCAAATGTATTCTGTTTAATGGCTGAGTAATTTTTCATTGTGTATATGTACCACAGCTTTCTTATCCATTCGTCTGCTGATGGGCATCTAGGTTGCTTCCATGTCCTGGCTATTAAAAACAGTTCTGCGATGAACATTGGGTACACATGTCTCTTTCAATCTTGGTTTTCTCAGTGTGTATGCCCAGAATTGGGATTGCTGGGTCATAAGGCAGTCCTATTTCCAGTTTTTTGAGGAATCTTCACACTGTTCTCAATAGTGGCTGTACTAGTTTGCATTCTCACCAACAGTGTAAGAGGGCTCCCTTTTCTCCACACCCTCTCCAGCATTTATTGCTTGCAGACTTTTGGATAGCATCCATTCTGGCTGGCATGAAATGGTACCTCATTGTGGTTTTGATTTGTATTTCTCTGATAATGAGTGATGTTGAGCATATTTTCATGTGTTTGTTAGCCATCTGTATGTCTTCTTTGGAGAAATGTCTATTTAGTTCTTTGGCCCATTTTTTGATTGGGTCATTTATTTTTCTGGAATTGAGCTACAGGAGTTGCTTGTATATTTTTGAGATTAGTTGCTTGTCAGTTGCTTCATTTGCTATTATTTTCTCCCATTCTGAAGGCTGTCTTTTCACCTCGCTTATATTTTCCTTTGTTGTGCAGAAGCTTTTAAGTTTAATTAGGTCCCTTTTGTTTATTTTTACTTTTATTTCCAGTATTCTGGGAAATGGATCATAGAGGATCCTGCTGTGATTTATGTCGGAGAGTGTTTTGCCTATGTTCTCCTCTAGGAGTTTTATAGTTTCTGGTCTTATGTTTAGATCTTTAATCCATTTTGAGTTTATTTTTGTGTATGGTGTTAGAAAGTGTTCTAGTTTCATTCTTTTACAAGTGTTTGACCAATTTTCTCAGCACCACTTGTTAAACATACTGTCTTTAATCCATTGTATATTCTTGCCTCCTTTGTCAAAGATAAGGTGTCCATAGGTGTGTGGGTTTATCTCTGGGTTTTTTATTTTGTTCCACTGATCTATATATCTGTCTTTGTGCCACTACCATACTGTCTTGATGACTGTGGCTTTGTAGTAGAGCCTGAAGTCAGACAGGTTGATTCTTCCAGTTCCATTCTTCTTTCTCAGGATTGCTTTGGCTATTCGAGTTTTACTGTATTTCCATACAAATTGTGAAAGTATTTGTTCTAGCTCTGTGAAAAATAACGTTGGTAGCTTGATAGGGATTGCACTGAATCTATAGATTGCTTTGGGTAGTATACTCATTTTCACTATATTGATTCTTCCAATCCATGAACATGGTATATTTTTCCATCTATTAGTGTCCTTTTGATTTCTTTCACTAGTGTTTTATAGTTTTCTATATATGGCTCTTTAGTTTCTTTAGGTAGATATATTCCTAAGTGTTTTATTCTTTTCATTGCAATGGTGGATGGAATTGTTTCCTTAATTTCTCTTTCTATTTTCCCATTTTTAATGTATAGGAATGCAAGCGATTTCTGTGTGTTGATTTTATATCCTACAAATTTACTTCATTCACTGATTAGCTGTAGTGATTTTCTGATGGAATCTTTAGGTTTTTCTATGTAGAGGATCATGTCATGTGCAAACAGTGAGAGTTTTACTTCTTTTCCAATTTGGATTCCTTTTCTTTCTTTTTCTGCTCTGATGGCTGTGGCCAAAACTGGGAGGAAAAATAAATAAATAATTAAATCCCACAGGTTATGTGCCCAATGGTAATTCCCCCAGCAGAGAAGCAGCATAGATTCCTGCACCTGCCACTAGCAAGCGGGGGCTGGGAAGGGAGGTGCAGGCTGCATTGCTTAGAGTAAGGACCAGGCCTGAATGCCCCGAGGCCAATCTGAGGGAACTAACTTGGGATAGCAAACCAGACTGTGGGATAGCTACCACGTGAAAAGCCCTAACCGAAGATACCGCCAGGCCCACTCACAGAACAAAGGACTGAGCAGAGCCAGCCGGCTGCAGACCATCCCCCTCCTGTGACAGGCAGCCAGAGCCAGAAGGGAGCCATCGCAGCACCAGAGAGACATTATCAACAAAACTGTAGGCAGGCTTCTTTGCTAACTAAGACTTCTTGGGGTTCTGGACGGTCAACATTCACCTGAGAAGGTGAGCCAGTTGTACACCTAGAAATCCAAGCGACAGGGACAAGGAAGGCAATAAGTCACAGTGATCGTGCTCCATAAACACCTTATCAACTGAGCTGCTTGGACCTGGGAAGGGCACAAAACACAGGCCCAACCGAGTTTGCACCTCTGAGGACTACCCCAGTGCCTGAACCTGAGCAGCTTAGACCTGGGAGGTGCATGTAGCCCAGGGCCAGCCTTGGATGATTTCCGGTGAGCAAAATGCAGCCTGAGCAGTGTGGGCAGGGAGGGCACACATGCACCGTGAGCGAGGGTCAGGCCCAGTGTGGCTGAGACAATGTGAGCACATGCCAGTGTTATTTGTTTGCAGCGTCTCTCCCTCCCCACACCACGAATGAACAAGCAAGCCTAAAAAAAGTGTCCACCACTGCCCCCCCTTGAGTTAGGGCAGAAATCAGACACTGAAGAGACCAGCAAACAGAAAAAGCTAAAACAGAGGGAACCTCCTTGGAAGTGGCAGGTGCAATAGATTAAAACCCTGTAGTTAGTACTGACTACATAGGAAGCGGCCTTTAGATCTTGAGAAATATAAGCCAGACCAGGAACTATCCAAAAATGAACTGACCCCACACTGCACACAAGAACACCAGAGAAAGTCCTAGATATATTTTTACAATTTGTATGATTATTCTTTTTAAATTATTTTTTAATTTTAAAATCATATATTACTCCTTTAATTTTCATTTTTTAACTTACTATTACTTTGCCAAAAAAACCCACTTTTTTTAAAGCAAACTTTATATATAAATTTTGTGACTTCGTCTTTTTTTTTCTTCTTCTTTTCTTTAATATTGTGTTTTTAAAAATCCAACCTCTACTCTAGATTTTTAATCTTTGGTTTTTGGTATTTGTTATCAATTTTGTACCTTTAAGAACCCAATCTTCAGTACCCATTTTTGCTTGGGAGTGAGATTACTGGCTTGACTGCTCTCTCCCCCTTTGGACTCTCCTTTTTCTCCACCAGGTCTTCTCTATCGCCTCCCTCCCCCTTCTCTTCTCTACCCAACTCTGTGAATCACCAGTGTGTTCTGAACAGTGGAGAACATTTAGGGAACTGATTACTGGCTGGATCTGTCTCGCTCTTTTTGATTCCCCCCTTTTTATCCTCCTGGCCACGTTTGTCTCCTTCTTCCCTCTTCTCTTCTCTGTGTAATTCTGTGAACATCTGTGAGTGGTCCAGACTGGTTAGTACACATAAGGAAGTGATTACTGGCTAGCTTGCTCTCTCCTCTTTTGATTCCACCTCGTCTCATTCAGGTCACCTCTAACTCCCTCCTCCTTCTTCTCTTCTCCATGTAACGCTGTGAACCTCTGTGGGTGTCCCTCATTGTGGAGAAACTTTTCATCTTCAACCTAGATGTTTTATCAATGGTGTTGTATAGACAGAGAAGTCTTGAGATTACTGCAAAAATAAGACTGAAAACCAGAAGCAGGAGGCTTAAGTCCAAATCCTGATAATACCAAAGAACTCCTGACTCCAGGGAACATTAATCAACAAGAGCTGATCAAACACCTCCATACCTACACTGAAACCAAGCACCACCCAAGGGACAACAAGTTCCAGAGAAAGACATACCACACAAATTCTCCAGTAACACAGAAACACAGCCCTGAGCTTCTA
The DNA here is from genome assembly GCF_001704415.2 of Capra hircus. NCBI lineage: Eukaryota > Metazoa > Chordata > Mammalia > Artiodactyla > Bovidae > Capra > Capra hircus. Next base: position 1,420,884 of record NW_017189517.1, read on the forward strand.
TATACAGGCTGTCCAAGGTTTATTCCAAAACCATTGACACCTCATAACTCATTACTGGAAACTTCACTGCACTCCAGAGAGAAGAAATCCAGCTCCACCCACCAGAACACCGACACAAACTTCCCTAACCAGGAAACTTTGACAAGCCACCTGTACAACCCCACCCACATTGAGGAAACTCCCCAATAAAGAGAACTCCACAAACTGCCAGAATACAGAAAGGCCACCCCAAACACAGCAATATAAACAAGATGAAGAGACGGAGGAATACCCAGCAGGCAAAGGAACAGGATAAATGCCCACCAATCCAAACAAAAGAGGAAGAGATAAGGAATCTGCCTGATAAAGAATTCTGAATAATGATAGTGAAAATGATCCAAAATCTTGAAATCAAAATGGAATCACAGATAAATAACCTGGAGATAAGGATTGAGAAAATGCAAGAAAAGTTTTAAAAAGACTGAGAAGAAATAAAAAAGAGTCAATATATAATGAATAATGCAATAAATGAGATCAAAAACACTCTGGAGGCAACAAATAGTAGAATAATGGAGGCAGAAAATAGGATTAGTGAAATAGAAGATAGAATGATAGAAATAAATGAATCAGAGAGGAAAAAAGAAAAACAAATTAAAAGAAATGAGGACAATCTCAGAGACCTCCAGGACAATATTAAATGCTCCAACATTCAAATCATAGGAGTCCCAGAAGAAGAAAACAAAAATGAAGATCATGAGAAAATACTTAAGGAAATAATAGTCTAAAACTTCCCTAAAATGGGGAAGGAAATAATCACCCAAGTCCAAGAAACCCAGAGAGTCCCAAACAGGATAAACCCAAGGAGAAACACCCCAAGACACATATTAATCAAATTAACAAAGATCAAACACAAACAGCAAATATTGAAAGCAGCAAGGGAAAAACAACAAATATCACACAAGGGGATTCCCATAAGGATTACAGCTTATCTTGCAATAGAAACTCTTCAAGCCAGTAGGAAATGCCAAGACATACTTAAAGTAATGAAAGAAAATAACCTACATCCCAGATTACCGTACCCAGCAAGGATCTCATTCAAATATGAAGGAGAAATCAAAAGCTTTATAGACAAGCAACAGCTGAAAGAATACAGTAGCACCAAACCAGCTCTCCAACAAATGCTCAAGGATCTTCTCTAGACAGGAAACACAAAAAGGGTGTATAAGCTTGAACCCAAAATAAGAAAGTAAATGGCAACGGGATTATACTTATCAATAATTACCTTAAACATAAATGGATTGAATGCCCCAACCAAAAGACAAAGGCTGGCTGAATGGATACAAAAACAAGACCCCTATACATGTTGTTTACAAGAGACCCACCTCAAAACAGAGGACACATACAGATTGACAGTTAAGGGCTGGAAAAAAATATTCCATGCAAATAGAGATGAAAAGAAAACAGGAGTAGCAATACTCATATCAGATAAAATAGACTTTAAAACAAAGGCTGTAAAAAGAGACAAAGAAGGACACTACATAATGATCAAAGGATCAATCCAAGAAGAAGATTTAATAATTATAAATATATATGCACCCGACATAGGAGCACCACAATCTGTAAGACAAATGCTAACAAGTATGAAAGGGAAAATTAACAATAACACAATAATAGTGGGAGACTTTAATACCCCACTCACACCTATGGACAGATCAACTAAACATAAAATTAACAGGGAAACACAAACTTTAAATGATACACTAGACCAGTTAGACCTAATTGATATCTATAGGGCATTTCACCCCAAATGAATTTCACCTCTTTCTCAAGCACACACAGAACCTTCTCAAGGATAGATCACATCCTGGGCCATAAATCTAGCCATGGTACATTCAAAAAATTTAAATCATTCCAGGCATCTTTTCTGGCCACAAAGCAGTAAGATTAGATCTCAATTGCAGGAGAAAAGCTATTTAAAAATTCCAACATATGGAGCCTGAACAACATGCTGCTGAATAACCAATAAATCACAGAATAAATCAAAAAAGAAATCACAATATGCATAGAAATGAATGAAAAAGAAAACACAACAACCCAACACCTCTGAGGCACTGTAAAAGCAGTGCTAAAGGGAAAGTTCATAGCAATACAGGCATACCTCAAGAAAAAAGAAAAAAAACTCAAATAAATAACCTAAATCTACACCTAAAGCAACCAGAAAAAGAAGAAATAAAAAACCCCTGGGTTAGTAGAAGGAAAGAAATCTTAAAAATTAGGGCAGAAATAAATGCAAAAGAAAAAAAAAAAGAGACCATAGCAAAAATCAACAAACCAAAAGCTGGTTCTTTGAAAGTATAAATAAAATTGACATACCATTATCCAAACTCATCAAGAAACAAAGGGAGAAAAATCAAATCAATAAAATTAGAAATGAAAATGGAGAGATTACAACAGACAACACAGAAATACAAAGGATCATAAGAGACTACTATCAGCAATTATATGCCAATAAAAGGGACAACATGGAAGAAATGGACAAATTCTTAGAAAAGTACAACTTTCCAAAACTGAACCAGGAAGAAATAGAAAATCTTAACAGACCCATCACAAGCACGGAATGGAAACTGTAATCAGAAATCTTCCAGCATAGAAAAGCCCAGGTCCAGATGGCTTCACAGCTGAATTCTACCAAAAATTTAGAGAAGAGCTAACACCTATCCTACTCAATCTCTTCCAGAACATTGCAGAGGAAGGTTAACTTCCAAACTCATTCTTCAAGGCCACCATCACCCTAATACCAAAACCTGACAAAGATGCCACAAAAAAAAAAAAAAAAAGAAAGAAAAAGAAAACTACAGGCCGATATCACTGATGAACATAGATGCAAAAATCCTTAACAAAATTCTAGCAATCAGAAACCAACAACACATTAAAAAAGATCATACACCATGACCAAGTGGGCTTTATCCCAGCGATGCAAGGATTCTTCAATATCTGCACATCAATCAATGTAATACACCACATTAACAAACTGAAAAATAAAAGCCATATGATTATCTCTATAGATGCAGAGAAAGCCTTTCACCAAATTCATCATCCATTTATGATAAAAACTCTCCAGAAAGCAGGAATAGAAGGAACATACCTCAACATAATAAAAGCTATATATGACAAACCCACAACAAATAATTTCCTCAAAGGTGAAAAATTGAAAGCATTTCCCCTAAAGTCAGGAACAAGACAAGGGTGCCCACTTTCACCACTACTATTCAACATAGTTTTGGAGGTTTTGGCCACAGCAATCAGAGCAGAAAAAGAAAAGGAATCCAAATTGGAAAAGAAGAAGTAAAACTCTCCCTGTTTGCAGATGACATGATCCTTTGCATAGAAATCCCAAAGACTCCACCAGAAAATTACTAGAGCTAATCAATGAATATAGTAAAGTTGCAGGATATAAAATCAACACACAGAAATTCCTTGCATTCCTATATCCTAATAATGAGAAAAGAGAAAGAGAAATTAAGGAAACAATTCTATTCAACATTGCAATGAAAAGAATAAAATACTTAGGAATGTATCTACCTAAAGAAACTAAAGACCTATATATAGAAAACTATAAAACACTGGTGAAAGAAATCAGAGGACACTAATAGATGGAACAATATACCATGTTCATGGATTGGAAGCATCAATATAGTGAAAATGAGTATACTACCCAAAGCAATCTACAGATTCAATGCAATCCCTATCAAGCTACCAACGGTATTTTTCACAGAGCTAGAACATATACTTTCACAATTTGTATGGAAATACAATACACCTCGAATACCCAAAGCAATCTTGAGAAAGAAGAATGGAACTGGAGGAATCAACCTGCCTGACTTCAGGCTCTTCTACTAAGCCACAGTCATCAAGACATTATGGTATTGGCACAAAGACAGAAATAGAGATCAATGGAACAAAATAGAAAGCCCAGAAATAAATCCAAGCACCTATGGACACTTTATCATTGAGAAAGGAGGCAAGAATATACAATGGATTAAAGATAATCTCTTATCATTATAAAAGTCAGATTATTTGGATGTTTTGCTATTGAGTTACATGAGTTCTTTATATATTTGGGATATTGCACTGTTACCAGATATCAGATTTGCAAATATTCTCTCTCATTCTATAGGTTTCCTTTTCATTTTGCTGATCATTTCTTTTGCTATGCAGAAGATGTTTAGTTTGATATAGTCCTACTAATTTATTTTATCTTTTGTTACATGTGCTTTTTGTGTCATATCCAAAACAACTGTTGAGTTTTTATCATAAAAGGATAATTGATAAGACTATCTTTTCCACCACTGAGTATCTTTGACTTTCTTGTTGAATATTAGTTGGCCATATATGTGGGAGTTTATTTCTGTGGACTTTATTCTGTTCTATTGGTTTATGTGTATTTTTAAGCCATTCACTCTGGTTATTGTTAATGAGGGCATGCAAAAAGGATTTTTTTTTCTGATTTTGTTTTGTATAATCATATGTCTCTGTAATACCATTCTCTTTGTTACCAGTGAAACTTCATGTAGTAGTGTCTGGAGGAAGCATGCAAATTCCCTCTAGAACAGGCTTCTATCTGTTTGTTTGGGTCCTGCAGATGTGGGCCTGCCAACTTTTCTATTTGACTGATCTTGAGAACATAAGAAGCACATGGAAAGTTTGTTTGTTCTCCTATATCTCTAGTTCTAAGTCTCTTCTAATAAAAGGCATTATCACAAATGTAGTTAGGGGGCCAGACACCTGCTTCATATGTATGGAATGTTATTCAATATTATGAAAACAAGGTTCTTAAGGTAGAACTCCAAGATATTTTTATATGTGATGTTTTATTCATATATGTTTGATTCCCTGTTGCACATTTTACCCTTCTCTTGATGGTCTCACCCCAAACTCCAAACTTCTCCAACATTTTATTTACTTCTCAAGTCACATAGTTTCTCAATAGACAAAATGCAATGCAATATCCTGTATCCCTATGGTATCTGAAGCTATTAGGTATTTCACTTTCATTGAACTGTTTCTTCACATGGTTTTATGTTACTTACTTTTCTTCATATTTCATTTATATACTATCTATTATCAGAAAAGGATTTTGTCAACCTGAAATATAGTGTTTCAGGTAAAAAAAAAGAGAAATAAAATAAAGCTAAACAAAATCAGAAATCATTAGGAAAGAGAGGGATACTATCAGCTACATGGGATAAGGCAAATATTTTATTTTGGTACCACATTAATTTTGGATTTCTTGGTAATCAAACAGAAAAGGTAAACTTGTTGAGAATATCTGTAACCCACAATAAGTGAGAGTGGCTTTCATCTCTGACAGTTCCTCTAAATTCTGGCTATTGTCCAAGCTTTGGTCTGCATCCATAGACACTTCTCTTCCTATGCTTCATTTCAACAATCTCAAGCTTCCAAATGCCACCATTAAGGTAAGTTTTCAAACTCAAGGTCAGCTCCTACTGTCTCATGAATTAAATCTATTTCCAATACTGCATAACACTAATAAGACTGTAATTCAACTTTCGATCTTCTAAAATAAACTTGCTAACTCCCACAGTTATTTGAAATATCCCCACATTTTCCACAAGTACTGCATTTGGACTCCTTTGTTGACTTTGAGTGTTACTCCATTTCTTCTAAGGGATTCTTACCCACAGTAGTAGATATAATGGTCATCTGAGTTAAATTCACCCACTCCAGTCCATTTTAGTTCACTGATTCCTAAAATGTCTATGTTCACTCTTGCCATCCCTTCTTTGACCATTGGGAATTTGCCTTGATTAATGGACTTAACATTCCAGGTTCCTTTGCAGTATTGCTCTTTACAGCATCACCAAATGGTCAATACTGAAATCAGATTGATTTTATTCTTTGCAGCCAAATATGCAGAAGCTCTATACAGCCAGCAAAAACAAGACTGGGAGCTGACTGTGGCTCAAATCATGAATTCTATATTGCCAAATTTAGACTTAAATTGAAGAAACACCACTAGACCATTCAGGTATGACCTAAATCAAAACCCTTGTGATTATACAGTGGAAGTGACATATAGATTCAAGTGATTAGATCTGATAGACAGTGCCTGAAGAACTATGGATGGAGTTTTGTGACATTGTACAGGAGGTAGTGATCAAAACCATCCCTAAGAAAAGAAATGCAAAAAGGCAAAATGGTTGTCTGAGAAGGCCTTACAAATAGCTGAGAAAATAAGAGAAGTGAAAGGAAAAAGAGAAAAGGAAAGATATACCCATTTGAATGCAGAGTTCCAAAGAATAGAAAGGAGAGACAAGAAAGCCTTCCTCAGTGATCAAAGCAAAGAAATAGGGGAAACAATAGAATGGGAAAGACTAGAGATCTCTTCAAGAAAATTAGAGATACCAAGGAAACATTTCATGCAATGATGGGCACAATAAAGGACAGAAATAGTATGGCCCTAACAGAAGCAGAAGAAATTAAGAAGAGATATCAAGAAAAACAGAAAAAAAAAAAAAAAAAACAACTATACAAAAAAGATCTTCATGACCCAGATAACCACGATGGTGAGATTACTCACTTAGAGCCAGATATCCTGGAATGCAAAATCAAGTGGGTCTTAGGAAGCATCACTAAAAACAAAGTTAGTGGAGGTGATAGAATTCCAGTTGAGCTATTTCAAATCCTGAAAGATGATGCTGTGAAAGTGCTGCACTAAATACGCCAGTAAATATGGAAATCTCAGCAGTGGCCGTAGGACTGGAAAAGGTCAGTTTTAATTTCAATCCCAAAGAATGGCAATACCAAAGAATGTTCAAACTACTGCACAATTGAACTCATCTCACACCCTAGCAAAGTAATGCTCAAAATTCTCCAAGCCAGACTTCAACAGTACATGAACTGTGAACTTCCAGATGTTCAAGTTGGATTTAGAAAAGGAACCAGAGATCAAATTGCCAACATCCATTGGATCATTGAAAAAGCAAGAGAGTTCCAGAAAAAAACATCTGCTTTTGCTTTATTGACCGTGCTAAAGCCTTTGACTGTGTGGATCACAAAATAACTGTGGAAAATTCTTTAAGAGATGGGAATAACAGACCACCTGACCTGAGAAATCTGTATGCAGGTCAAGAGGCAAGAGTTAGAACTGGACATGGAACAAAAGACTGGTTCCAAACCTGGAAAAGAGTACATGAAGGCTGTACATTGTCACCCTGGATATTTCACTTATATGCAGAGTACATCATGCAAAATGCCAGGCTGGATAAAGCATAAGCTGGAATCAAGATTGCAGTGAGAAATATTAATAACTGTGTATATGCAGATGACATCCCCCCCCCCCCACTTATGGCAGAAAGTGAAGAAGAACTAAAGAGCCTCTTGATGAAAGTGAAAGAGGAGAGTGAAAAAGTTGGCTTGAAACTCAACATTCAGAGAGCTAAGATCATGGCATCTGGTCCCATCACTTTATGGCAAATAGACGAGGAAACAATGGAAACAGTGACAGACTTTATTTTGGGGGGCTCCAAAATTACTGCAGATGGTGACTGCAGCCATGAAATTAGAAGATGCTTGCTCCTTGGAAGAAAAGCTATGACCAACCTAGACAGCATATTAAAAAGCAGAGACATTACTTTACCAACTAAGGTCCGTGTAGTCAAGGCTGTTTTTCCAGTAGTCCTGTATGGATGTGGGAGTTGGACTATAAAGAAATCTGAGCACCGAAGAATTGATGCTTTTGCACTGTGGTGTTGGAGAAGATTCTTAAGTGTCCCTTGGACTGTAAGGAGATCAAACCAGTCAATCCTGAAGGAAATCAGTCCTGAAAATTCATTGGAAGGACTGATGCTGAAGCTGTATCTCCAATACTTTGGCCATCTGATGCAAAGAACTGACTCACTGGAAAAGACCCTGATGCCAATAAGTCCATGACTGCCAGCCATAGAGGTTGGAGAGAGGAGTGTGAGACACGTACACAGACTTTTACCTGCCTTGGCATATATCTGACTGGCCACATTCTGATGGTCAGAACTCAACTTACAGTCCTAGTTCATTGCAGAGCCATTTCTACTTCTTTAGGAAGTAGGAAGCAAACTATACAGGTACATATACAAAGGGGTGGTAGATTTGGTGGTGGGAAAACAAAATATTTCTTGTCTGACTGCTTTTATTCCCACTTTGTTTTTTTTTAAATTTGTGTATAATTACTTTACAATGTTGTGTTGGTTTCTGCTGTACAGCACAAATCAGCCATATATACACATATATCCCGTCCCTCTTGAGCCTCCCTTCCACCACCCATCCCACCCCCTCTAGGTCATCACAGAGCACTGAGATGAGCTCTCTGTGCTATACAGCAGGTTCCCACTAGCTATTTTACATAGGGTAGTGTATATATGTCAATGCTACTCTCCCAAATCATCCCACCCTCCCCTTTCGCCCCATCCCATGTCCACAGGTCTGTTCTCTACATCTGTGTCGGTTTCTACCCTGAAGGTTCCCTAAAAATCTAAAAATAGAACTACCATATGATCCAGCAATTCCACTACTGTGAATATACCCTGATAAAACCATAATTTAAAAGGATACATATACTCCTCTGTTTATTGCAGTACTATTTACAATAGCCAGGATATGGAAACAAACTAAATGTCCACCAACAGATGAATGGATAAAGAAGATATGATATGCATATACAGTGGAATATTACTTAGCCATAAAAAGCAATGGAATTGGGTCATTTGTAGAGATGTTGATGGACCCATTGTGCTTTTTAACTAATAGGCTTATATTTACTTCAGCTTTCCAACATAGCCTGGCATCAGTGCAACACTCATTCACATGGGGCTGGAAAGGACAGGTTTTGTTCATAATACTGTATTTTGGGGATTCCATTTGATAGTATTAGCTGACAATTGAAATTATTCAAAACCAGTGTTGTCAATCTGAATAGAAGTTAAATAAATAGCAAAGTACACTATTTCCTTGGAGAAGGTGATGGCACCCCTCTCCAGTACTCTTGCCTGGAAAATCCCATGGATGGAGGAGCGTGGTGGGCTGCAGTCCATGGGATCGCAAAGAGTTGGACACGACTGAGCAACTTCACCTTCACACTTCACTTTCATGCATTGGAGAAGGAAATGGCAACCCACTCTAGTGTTCTTGCCTGGAGAATCCCAGGGATGGGGGAGCCTGGTGGGCTGCAGTCCATGGGGTTGCTAAGAGTTGGACACGACTGAGCAATTTCACCTTCACATTTCACTTTCATGCATTGGAGAAGGAAATGGCAACCCACTCTAGTGTTCTTGCCTGGAGAATCCCAGGGATGGGAGAGCCTGGTGGGCTGCCGTCTATGGGGTTGCACAGAGTCGGACACAACTGAAGCGACTTAGCAGCAGTAGCAGCAGCAGCACACTATTTCCTTAATTGTTCTCATATTATTAGCAACTTTTCTCTTTAGCAAAAATAATATAAAAACATCTATCTCAAAGGCAAGATTTAGACTTATTTACCATTCCTTTTCTATTAGAAAACTCAGTTTCAATAGTTATATTAAGTAATCAGTTTCAGGATCTATCTTTCTTTTTCAATAAAATAAATAATTTAACAAAATATCCAGGCTTTTTCCTATAAAATAAAATATTTAACAAAATGCACTGAAATTGCTTAAGCAACAATTACTTCCAAGTAATTTAGAAATTTGATAAAGGAATTAGCAAATGATGAAAGGTACAAGTTTAAAGCAAGGCATTCCTAGGTCCAAATTAAGTAAATTTCAAGTGGAAAGTCTCTTAGTAAACTTCAATTGGAAACTGTTTCTCTAACAACTCATTTTTACTTAGAGACTTGGCTAGAAATTTCCTCTGGTCATTGTGCTATGCTTAATACACTGGGCTGTGTCACTACAGAATTGTTTGCATAAGAGTCACATAACTGAGTTTTATAGAATCATAAAAACTTTCTCCTTTATCTTTTTAATACATTAGGATCCTGGGTAATACTCCAATGAAAAATAAGGTACTACTACTTCAACAAGTTTACAGCTGCTCCGTTCTGCCTTTTCACTACCTACTGATACCTTTGAAGGAGGTGCCACACTTTTCAGCACTCACCTTTCTCTTTCTTTCCCACAGCTTCTCTTGTAACCCAATGAATCTTCTAATTTTGAACCTTTAATCCTTCTATCCTGCCTCCTCCAAGCCCAGTTGAGAAGAAATAAAAATAAAGGTAACAGACTCCATTTCCCCATGAGAAGTCCCTCCAAATGTGTGGCTCTCCTTTTGTAATCAGCGTTTCCCTGACAACTTGAGCACCTCAATAAATGGATAAAAAAGGAACTAATTTTGACAAAGTGTCTCCTGTAGGAATTTGTGTGGTATTTATTCTCATCATGCTAGGCACTTCTTATAAGTTCACTGATTTCCATGTACTACCTTTCTCTCCACTCCAATAGGTGGACTAAAGGAATTCTGCCTTTTTCTTTGCTTCTTGGAATGTTGAAAATAACTGTGTCACTGACTAAATTAACTCAGCAAAATTCTAAGATATTTCCCTCACATATATATTCACAGTCACCTGTGTGGAAACAGCCTTAATAAAGGATGCAGAAACGGGGCTGATCTCATGTCTCCCTGAACATAGCTAAGCCAATTACAAAAATGTTCTGCCATCCAGAACTTCACAGACCACATCAAACATGTGGTTATTATGTGTTTAGAATGGTCTCTTAGGAAGCACACAGCATTGCTCCTGATATGATAATTTTCCTCTGTGTAATTCAGATCATTTACTTGGAATAATTTCAAATACTATGCATTCATGCTCACACCTTTTTTCCTGACAACTGCTTTCTTTTTCATGACCAGGAAAATGTGAGTTTTATAGGAACAAAAATGCAAGCTAGTAAAAAAGTTGTTTTTTAAACATAGTTTTCAGAGAACCATATTTTTCATTTCTTAGACAGAAACACAATTTCTGTGATACATGAATAATACTACCAATGATTTTTTAGCTCAGGCATTTCAAGGGCATAATCTAAAAATACAATTCTACAAAAATTGCATTACCTGTAAAATTCATGAAAAGCCAATATAAACTAAGAGTTGGTTGTTGTATGTTTTTCTGCATGGGGACCTGAATATAAATTTGTAAGTGATCAAGTACCCAGACATATTGATGCACGTGTCTGATATCATATTAACATCCTAAACTACACTGGAGGGACATAATATGTCTTTTAGCATTGTTTATGTCTATTTGTTGAAAACTTACTCTGCAGGTGCTGAGTTAGGACCTACAGTGCTCCATATAATCTGGTCCCAATCTCATACTTTAATCACATCTTGCTCCATTCTCTCCCTTGTTCAGCTCATTCCAGCGTTACTCACATTCTTTGCTTTCTGCCTAAGTCAGAACCTTTGAAACATTGTTTTATCTTCCAGGAATGTTTTTTCTGCTTTCCTCACTGTTTTAGTTAATGTTTCTGTATTTCTTCGATCTCATCTCAAAAGTCACTTCTTCATGGAAACCTTTGCATAACTCCCAGATACCCCAGCCCTGGGAGAATTTCAGGTTTTGTCCTAAAAGAAGTGGAATCCACTGAAGGGTTGAAATCTGAGAGGTGAGTGGGCAGCAGAGGACAGGGTACGGCAAATTTGTTTTGAACTGATTTTTCAGGTATCAGCCGTCTTCTGATTGGATGGAGGCAAGTGTGCATGTAGGAGCCTGGTTAGGATAGCGTTGGAGTTGTCTGGCCATAACGTGATGGCAGCGTGGGATAGTCTCAAGTGCTTTGATTCCTGCCTCATGCTTCTACGTAAAGACAGTGACCTCTCATTGGATGCTAATTAGTCCCCCAATCCACTTTACACTTTTTCTGCTTGTGCTGTGTATTGGGTATGGAAACTTGCTCCCTTGCTGCCTCTTTGGGACAGGTTTTAGTCCATTGGAGGCACCAATAGGACACTGGGGGATGGGAGGTGAGAAAGGTAAGGGTCATGTTTCTTCACAACCTCTTCTTGGCTTCTGTACTGCTTCACTGTCAGCAGTCGCTTTCCTTCACAATGACAGCTACCGGGGGAGCTCAAGGAGCTCCCCTCCGTTTGACCTTTCAACCCTAAAGATGGTAATGGCTTCTTGCTATTGCTAGTCTCTGGGTGTCTCAATCTCCATCGTTGGTACTCATAACCTTGCTTTTCACCTCTAAGAAATCTCTCCATTAAAGTGGATTCATTTGAACCACCACAGGGGAAAGATTATTCTCTGCTGGAGTCATGATTATATAAAATGAAATCAAAATAATCATTTTAGAAAGAAATCTCTGAACATTGGAATAGACCATAGCCACAGAATGCTACATGTCTCTATAAAATGTGAATGTATTCTCCTAAACCACCTGGAAGTGAATCCATACACAGTGAAGATATAATTAAGTAGAAACATAATTTTATACAGCACATACCAGGGATAGAACACGGGGCTGCTTAAATCCCATAGGAATATCTAGGTGCTTGGGACCATCTAGAAACAGCAAATCTGGTTTAGTCCCTGAGTCCCACCTCCTCCTGTACAGATTTTGGCCATGTAAATAAAATATCCATTTGATCAATTATTCCTCTGATTGACACATCCCAAAGCTGCTGAATAGAAATAGAATCTTTTTTTTTTCAGTTTATGCAGGACAATGATAGGTAATAAAAGAGTAATGTCTGCTATAGGCAGTGGTTTAACATTAGAAACATAATGACCCTAGGTCAGCCTCATAGACAAAGAGCAATAAATGGGCCAATTGTATGTGAATGATCTCAGAGTTCAGTTTCTATGTGCATGCCATTCACATTGCTCAGTCCCCTCATAAATGAGTACATTTCTTTTCTAATTCAATGTATGGATATTCTCTTGGCACACACATTCCCAGATACTATACTAATTCCTTCCAAGACCTCACTAATTATCCGAAGCAAGACATAAACTGTTGATGAGAAAATGAACTGCTTTAATAATATATGCTCTATCTTTGGCAGTTCCTTTTGCCTGTCAATAGCTATACTATACCTCAACAGTAAACAGAACATGAGACTGAAGTACTGACAAAAGGTCAATACATGCTGTTCTCAGCATAGACTGTAAAGCACTGTTCTTGCATTCCATTATAAAGTGGTAATGAAGGAAGAATACAACATTGGCAGAAGACCTCAGTCTCCATTTCACTACCAGTTGACTATATCTTTCCAGGAGACTTGATTTCATGCAAAGAAAGCTTTCTAGGGTCCCAAATTCCCTACTGAATGCTTCGGGACAATACAATAGCAACAATGTCCTTGACAATTGTGCACCTCAGAAAAAAGATTGGCCTTAGTACAAATCAAAAAGCTATTGTTAAAGGCCATTATTCTTCCCTGTGACAAAAATATGTTTACTTACCCTTCAATTTTATGGAAGAAAATGAAAAGGCAACTATTAAGATGAACCTTCTAATGTGATCTATATAAATGCCATTGAATATATATGGATACTTGCTAAGGCCTCTCCCTACTCATGCACTTTCAAGTTAAAGAAAAGTTACCTCTTTAGGAGATTTGTTCATTTGAACTTGCACTGTGGAAGCTTGGATATGCTAAACAGAGGCTGTGCTTTGTTTTTATCTGTTTACAGTCACAGTGCTAGTCATTTATCTCCACATACAAATTCATCTTCCAAGAGCAGAAGTCCGTAGAAATATCTGTTATCCCAAAGGAAGATTTACATACAATTTAAAACAGAATTCTAATATACTCTGGGTATACTCTGGGTCTGTGAGTTGAGGCATATGAGCATAATGCAGAGAGTCCATTTAGTCCATTCAGTTCTTTGGCCACAACCTGAAACCACTGGCCCAGCCAAGCAGTTGAACAGGAACCAAGTGGGTTAAACATATCTTCACCTGCTGCACATACTCAGTAAGAGGCTATAAGCTGTGTCAGGTTTAAAGCAATAAGAAACTACTTTATCCAAAGGAGGAAATTTTCAGTTTTGAAGTTTATTGAAGTCTTTTTTAAAAAAATATTTATTTTAATTGGAGTTTAATTACTTTACAATATTGTGGCAGTTTTTGCCATACATTCACATGAATCAGCCACAGGTGTACATGTGTTCCACCATCCTGAACCCTCCTCCCACCACCCTCACCACCCCGTCCCTCTGGGTTGTCCCAGAGGACCAGCTTTGAGTGCCTGCTTCATGCTTTGAACTTGCACTGGTCATCTATTTTACATATGGTAATATACATGTTTCAATGCTATTCTCTCACATCATCCCACCCTTGACTTCTCCCACATAGTCCAAAAGTCTATACTTTACATCTCTGTCTCTTTTGCTGTCTTGCATATAGGGTCATTGTTACCATCTTTCTAAATTCCACATATATGCGTTAATATACTGTATTGGTGTTTCTCTTTCTGGCTTACTTCACTCTGTATAACAGGCCCCAGTTTCATCCACCTCATTAGAACTGACTCAAATGTGTTCTTTTTCATAGCTGAGTAATATTCCATTGTGTATATGTACCACAACTTCCTTATCCATTCATCTGCTGATGGACATCTAGGTTGCTTCCATGTCCTAGCAATGGTAAACAGTGCTGCAATGAACATTAGGGTACATGTGTCTCATTCAGTTCTCGTTTCCTAGGTATGTATGCCCAACAGTGGGATTGCTAGGAAGTCTACTGAATTCTTTTTGTTGTATCTTAAGTGGAATATAGTATGGAACACTCTATGTCAGTATGGAAAAGAAGGAAACTTAAACTCATTAATGTTGAGAAACACACTGCTGTGGGACAAGGCTCAGAAGGAGTGAGTTGGAGATTAGCATACCTGGGAGAGTAATATACAGTTTGTTATACAGTTTGTGAAAAAGAGATGATAAAGGGAGAACTAAACAAGTCCATAATCACATTGGATATTTAAACTCCTTTGTTAGTAACTGATTAAATATATAGAGCAAAAAAAAAAAATTTAGGTTTTTAATCAAAGATTTGAGCAGCCAATATGACATATTTGATATGCATTGAAAAGTATATATCCAAAACTGCAACATACATTATGTACCATAAAATCAGTTCCAATATATTTAAAAGAATTGAGATCATCCAAAATTTGTTCTCTGACCAAAATGGAATTAAATTAGAAATCATTAAAGTATTTTTAGTGCCTAAACATTTGGAAATTCACCAATATTTTTCTGAATAACCCAAACATCAAGGAAGAAATCACAAGGAAAATTATAAAATATTTGGAACTGAGCAATAATAAAATCCCTACACATCAGAATTTGTAGGATACAGCTAAAGCAATAATTAGAGGAAAACATATCTTTAAATTAATATACTATAAAAAGGAAGAAAAGTTCTCATTTTAGTGATCTGAGTTTTCACCATGAAGAGCTAGGAAAAGAGAAAATTGATCCTAAAGTTAGTAGAAGGGAAGAAATGTAAAATTAAGAGTGAAAAATCAATGCTAGACAAAAATAGAGAGAGTCAAGAAATAAAAAAAAAATTGATTTTGAAAAAGTTGATTAAAAATTGATAAACACCTAGCAATATTAATCCAGAATAAAAGGGGGAAAACAAAAACCAATATTAAGAATGAAAGAGGGGAAATTATTTTAGATCACAAGGATGTTAAAATGAAAATAAGGAAACATAAATAACTTCATGCCACTAAATTCAGTAACTTAAATGGACAATATTCCTTTCAGAATACCACTTGCCAAAACTAATAAAGTAGAAATAAAAATCTACATAGCACTATATCTTTTTTAAAAAATGGGCTTCCCTGATGGCTCAGTGGTTAAGAGTCCACCTGCCAATGCAGGAGACATGGGTTCAATCCCTGCTCCAGGAGGATCCCACATACTACAGAGCAACTAAGCCTGTGCACCAGAGCTATTGAGACTGTGCTCTAGACCCTAGGAACTGTAGCTACTGAGCCCAGGCATTGCAAATACTGAAGCTCACATGCCCTAAAGCCTGTGTTCCACAACAATAGAAGCCACTGCAATGTTAAGCCCACACACCCACCATAACTAGAGAGTAGACCCCTGTTCCCAGCAGCTACAGAAAACCCCACACAGCAATGAAGACACAGTTCAGTTCAGTTCAGATCAGTCGCTTAGTCGTGTCTGACTCTTTGTGACCCCATGGACTGCAGCACACCAGACCTCCCTGTCCATCATCAACTCCCAGAGTTTATGCAAACCCATGTCCATTGAATCAGTGATGCCATCCAACCATCTCATCCTCTGTCATCCCCTTCTCCTCCCACTTTCAATCTTTCCCAGCATCACGGTTTTTTACAATGAGTCCGTTTTTTGCATCAGGTGGCCAAAGTATTGGAATTTCAGCTTCAGCATCAATCCTTCCAATGAATATTCAGTACTGATTTCCCTTAGGATGGACTGGTTGGATCTCCTTGCTGTCCAAGGAACTCTCCAGAGTCTTCTCCAGCACCACAATTCAGCTTAAAGTAAATAAATAAAATTTTAAAAATACATGACAGTTCTTCTGGCCAAGATAGAGTAACAGAGGCTGGATTTATCTTGTCACTTGAAACAGCAAATGAAAAGCCTCAAAATTATACAAAATGATGGTTTTCAAATGGATGACTATAACCAATGAAAGACAATGATCCCTGAGATACAGGAAACAATTGGGATGAGTAGTATGATTGCTCCAGCTTAATACCTTGAGAAAACTTTCAGGCCACAGTGTAGGGAGAGGAAATAGAGGCAGAACCTAGAGAAACCTCTGAGTGGAAGAGCTAGAACTGAGTTCAAGAAGATCAAGACAAGGGCTTCCCTGATAGCTCATTTGGTAAAGAATCTGCCTGCAATGAGGGAGACCTGGGTTCAATCCCTGGGTTGGGAAGATCCCTTGGAACAGAGAAAGGCTATCCACTCCAGTATTCTGGCCTGGAGAATTCCATGGACTGTATAGTGAATGGGGTTGCAAAGAGTCAGACAGGACTAAGAGACTTTCACTTTCATTTTATTAGACCAAGACAGCTACAGTTCAGAAGACGGAGTCCTGGAGAGGAGAGAGCTGCATAGAAAGAGAAAGGTAATACTTGCAGAGTACACCACAGAATAATCATCACATGTACATGTGAAGGAATTCCCCAAGGGCAGGGAAATACCCATATATTGAAGGGATTAATGGTGCTAATGCTCATTTTCACTCTTTTCATTGCTCAGGATCAGGAATAGCTCAGTACCCACCAGTCAGCCTGGGAAACAGTCATGATTCACAAGGCACTAAGTACTCAAAGGCTTGCCATAGGTGGTGAGGAAAAAATGAGCCCTAGACAAAATCCTGCTCCAGTCTTGCCTAGAAAGTTAGAAAAGTTGAAGGATCAAACCATTTCCCAGAAACAAATATTTCAGAATACAAAAATATTCGTGCCAGAAAGTAAAATCCACCATGTCTGGCATCCAATCACAGATTACCAGGCAGGGAAACATGGCTTACATTAAGAATAATCAGTCATTCAAAACCAACACATAACTGACACCCAGATTAGAAATGGCAGACAAGGACATTTAAACAGTTGCGACTGTGTTCCATATGTTCTAAAAGTTAAGTATATACATGAAATATGAAGAAAAACTTCATCAGAGATGAAAAAAAAGTACAGATTTTCCATAGTGCCTATACCAATTAATATTCCCACCAACAGTACATAGTGTTCTTTTTCTTTACATCCTTGCTGACACTTATCTCTTCTTTTCTTGATGATAGCCCTTATGACAGGTATAAAGCATAGATTCAACTTGCATTTCCTTTATGATTAAAAATGTTGAACATATTTTCATGTACCTATTTTTCATTTGTATGTCTTCTTTGGAGAAATGTCTATTCAGTTCCTCTGCTCATTTTTTAAAATCAAATTGTGACTTATTGTACCAAATGAATCTTTCTTTATTGTGGATACTAAACCCTTATCATAATTTGCAAATATTTTCTCCCATTCTGTAATTGCCTTCTCATTTTGTAGATAATTTCCTTTTAGTTTGATGAAGTCCCACTTATTGATTTTTGCTTTTGTTGCTTGTGCTTCTGTCAGAAAACCTTACAAAGATCAATATCAATGAGCTTTCTCCTCTATGTTTTCTTCTAGGAGCTTTGCAGTTTTAGGTCTTAATTTGAATATTTAATCCATTTTGAGTAAATTTTGGGGTGCTGAAGAATTGATGCTTTTGAACTGTGGTGTTGGAGAAGACTCTTGAGAGTCTCTTGGACTACAAGAAGATTAAACCAGTCAATCCTAAAGAAAATTAGTCCTGAATATTCATTGGAAGGACTAATGCTTAAGCTGAAACTCCAATACTTTGGCCACCTGATGCAAAGAATGGACTCATTGGAAAAGACATTGATACTGGGAAAGATTTAAGGCAGGAGGCAAAGGGTTAGACAGAGGATGAGATGGTTGGATGGCATCACCCACTTGATAGACATGAGTTTGAGCAAGCTCTGGAAGTTGGTAATGGACAGGGAAGCCTGGCATGCAGCAATCCATGGGGTCTCAAAGAGGTGGACATGACTGAGTGACTGAACTCAGTTAAAGTGACTGAACTCATGTTAAAGTGTATTCTGTGAAAGCATGTGGCACTTTCAACACTGACTACATTAGAACATTTTCCCTGGTTGTGCAAGATTGGTCTTGAGATAGTGAATGATGATTCTTTCATTATGTACACTTCAGTTAAACACTGGAAGCAAAATGGAATGGGTTTTACATTGCAAATAAGCACATTTATTCAAAGAGTTCTTTATGTATATCTCATATGGAGCCTGTAGAAGATAAGTATTCAGAGAACCCAATTCTGTCCACATTCATTGAAGATGTGCCTATTGCCTTATTATAAACTATACATCCACTTAACGGATGTAGAACAATCCCTAGGGGCAAGCACATTAACTCAACAAATAATCATTTAATATCAAGTCCTGTATAGAATATAAAGATGAATTAGACATGGCCCCAATACTCACAGAGCTTATGAATCATGTTTAGCTTATGACATTTATTATCTGATATCAATCTCCATATTTTTATACCATGCATTTATTCTATTAATTATATCTTACCCAATTTCCATACCATGGAATCTATGTCCACATTTATTTCAGTGTATGATATCATTTTCTGACATGACATGCATTCCAAAATGCTCTGTTTAAATCCAAAGGACATGAGGGCTTAGTGCTGCAGACACTTGCTGTTGTTTTTCAGTTGCTCAGTTGTGTCCAACTATTTGCAACTCCATGGACTGCAGCACACCAGGCTTTTCTGTCCTTCACCATCTCCCAGAGTTTGCTCAAACTCATGTCCATTGAGTTGATGGTGCCACCCAACCATCTTGTCCTCTGTCATCCCTGTCTCCTCCTGTCTTCAATCCTTCCCACCATCAGGGTCTTTTCTAATGATTTGGCTCTTTGCATCAGGTGGCCAAAGTATTGGAGTTTCAGCTTAAGCATTAGTCCTTCCAATGAATATTCAGGCTTGATATCCTTTAGGATTGACTGGTTTGATCTCCTTGCAGTCCAAGGGACTCTCAAGAGTCTTCTCCAACACCACAGTTCAAAAGCATCAATTCTTTGATGCTCAGCCTTCTTTATGGTCCAACTCTTACATCTATATATGATTACTGGAAAAACTTTAGCTTTGACCATATGGACCTTTGTTGGCAAAGTAATGTCTCTGCTTTTAAACATGCTGACTAGGTATAGACCTAACATTATCTCTGAGATAGAATTGCTAGTTTGTAAGTGTTTAAAAAGTCTCCATTAGTTTTCTGAGGGATGTGCAAAATGGTTTCAGTTCATGTTCCTGAGATTTCCTAACTCCATTAGAGGGTTGTTATAACTAATGGAATTTTTAGGTTGCATCTTACTCAGATAAGCCTTTTTTGATAACTTGAGATAAAATTGAGTTTATCAAAATTCTCCCTGACCTTTAGAAGTGCCAGTAATTTGAAATAAAATACTTATCCTATCCCCTTTTCTGAAGCAGTAGTGCATGTAATTAAAATAAATCTCTACTCTAAATTATTGAGTCATGTTCTATATGAAGCAAGAAAACAAGAGACGAACTAGCTCAGATTAGTAAATAGAGTTAACTTGGATACCATTCTGCTTCCATTTAAGCCTCAGCTTAGTAATTTCTTAGTTGTGTGACTTTGTGCAATTTACTTTAAGTCTCAATTTCATCATTTGTAAAACAAGAAGATAATGGTCTATATCTTATAAGATGGTAATGAGGATTAAATTAAATAATTCATGTCAATCACTTAGTACAATACCTGGCATAAAGGACGAGTGCAGTAAATGGTGGTCACTACTATTTTTATTCTCTCCAAGAGACACCTCAGTAGAAACAAATAATTACTCAGATTGTATGAGTTTTGCTGGCCCATTATTGTTCACATAGAGGCACAACTTGGAATAGGAGGCCCATTTTAACTCTGCAATTTAAACTTCCCTGGTGTTAGTACAATGGCGGTGATAGCATTTTATACTTATGGAATAGCAATTTGTGGCAGTTCCTGTCCTCTTGATAGATTCCAACTGCTGGTTTGAGCATATGCTGCTGTGGATGTTAAAAGAGTAAGCCAGTAAGATCCATTTTGATACAAACGTTGGGGAAAAAAACAACTTTTTTTGAGCAATATAACTTTTTTCACTTGTTTTGTTTCTTAATGTGTGAGCAGTTCCACATAGATATAATGGAGTAGGGAAGTAATTGTGTTGTTGTGTCACTCAGTCATGCCCGACTCTTTGGGACCCCATGGACTGCAGCATACCAGGCTTCCCTGTCTTTCACCATCTCCTGGAGCTTGCTCAAACTCATGCCCATTGAGTCAGTGATGCCATCCAATCATCTCCTCCTCTGTCTTTCCCAGCTCTTGTGCCTTCACTCTTTCCCAGCATCAGGGTCTTTTCCAATGAGTCCAAGTTTTGGAGTTTCAGCTTCAGCATCGGTTCTTCCAGTGAATATTCAGGGTTGATTTCTGAATCAAATCAACAAATACTTACACATTGTCTACCATACTAGGTGCTGTTGAGAAGGCACAGATGTATGAGGCAATCCTTAGGAAGCTAATGATCTGGTTGGAGAGAGATACAAGGATTTATAGAAACTTAAGTAATAAATACTAAAGTTACAGTGTCAAAAATCAGATACATATTTCCAGCACAAAGGGAAAACTGGTGTTGGCTCTTAAAATAACTGTGTAGCTAGAGGAGAGGATAAGAAAGAATATTCAAGTATGGAAATGTATGGAAATAAATATACCAGGAAAATAGGAAGTGTCACAGTTTGAGTAGATCTATAGTTTTTTTTAGGAGATATATGGGACCTAATGGTGGGATTGTGAAGGATGTTTCATATCAGGATAAGGAGTGTGAGTGAGTGAAGTTGCTCAGTCATGTTTGACCCTGTGCGACCCCATAGACAGCAGCCCACCAGGCTCTTCTGTCCCTGGGATTCTCCAGGGAAGAATACTAGAGTGGGTTGCCATTCCCTTCTCCAGTGCATGAGAGTGAAAAGTCAAAGTGAAGTCACCCAGTCGTGTCTGACTCTTTGAGACCCCGTGGACTGTAGCCTACCAGGCTCCTCCATCCATGGGATTTTCCAGACAAGAGTACTGGAGTGGGTTGCCATTTCTTTCTCCAAGTTATGGGGTTAGCCTGAGAAAAAAATCCTGCAATTACATTTAGAAAAAATGCATTTTCTCCAGAAGAATGTTGAATGAGTCAGTGTTCTATCAAAGTAACATAACTAATAGTTAAGTAAGTGTATTCATTTCAGAGGGCCGTTATAAAAAAATTACCAATAAATGGATGGTGGTATGCTTAATAAAGCAAAATTTTATTTTCTCTCACTTCTGGAGGATAGAAGTTCAAAATCAAGGTGTCAACAGGGTCATGTTCTCTCTGAAGGCTTTAGAAAAGAATCCTTCCATGCTTCTTCTAGCTTTTAGTGGTTGCTGACCATTCATAGTTTTCCCTGGCTTTCTGTCCTGTGTCTCTTCTGTGTCTTCAAATCTTCCTCTCCTCCTAGGGACACTGGACATCAAGATTTAGGACCAATCCAAACCCAGTATTGCTGTTGTTCAGTCACTCAGTCCTGTCCAACTCTTTGCAACCCCATGGGTTGCAGCACACTGGGCTTTCCTGTCCTTTACCATCTTCTGGAGCTTGCTCAACCTCATATCTGCTGAATCTGTAATGCCAACTAGCCATCTAGTCTTCTGTTGTCCCCTTCTCCTGCCTTCAGTCTTTCCCAGCCTCAGGATCTTTTCCAGTGGGTCAGCTCTTTGCATCAGGTGGCCAAAGTATTGGAGTTTCAGCCTCAGCATCAGTCCTTCCAATGAAGATTTAGGATTGATTTCCTTTAAGATGGACTGGTTTGATCTCCTTTCAGTCCAAGGGACTCTCAAGAGTCCTCTCCAGCACCACGATTCAAAAACATCCATTCTTTGGTGTTCAGCCTTCTTTATAGTCCAGATCTCACACCCATACATAACTAGTGGAAAAATAATAGTTTTGACTAGATGGACATTTGTTGGCAAAGTAATGTTTCTGCTTTTTAATATGCTGTCTAGGTTGACCATAGCTTTTCTTCCAAAGAATAAGTGTCTTTTAATTTCATGGCTGCAGTCACCATCTGTAGTGATTTTGGAGCTCAAGAAAATAAAGTCTGTCACTGTTTCCATTATTTCCACATCTATTTGCCGTAAAGTAATGGGACCAGATGCCATGATCTTCGTTTTCTGAATGTTGAGCTTTAAGCCAACTTTTTCACTGTCCTCATTCACTTTTATCAAGAGGCTCTTTAGTTCCTCTTCACTTTCTGCCATAAGGGTGGTGTCATCTGCATATCTGAGGTTATTGATATTTGTCCTGGCAAACTTGATTCCAGCTTGTGCTTCATCCAGCCCAGCATTTCAGATTGATGTACCCTGCATATAAGTTAGATAAGCAGGGTAACAATGTACAGCCTTGACATACTCTTTTCCCAATTTGGCACCAGTCCATTGTTCCATGTCTGGTTCTAACTGTTGTTTTTTGATCTGTATACAGGTTTTGCAGGAGGCAGGTAAAGTGAAGTTGCTCAGTCATGCCCAACTCTTAGCGACCCCATGGACTGCAGTGCACCAGGCTCCTCTGTCCATGGGAATTTCCAGGCAAGAGTATTGGAGTGGGGTGCCATTGCCTTTGGTCTGCTATTCCCATCTCTTTAAGAATTTTCCACAGTTTGTTGTGACCCACAGAGTCAAAGGCTTTAGCCTAGGCAGTGAAGAAGAAGTAGATGTTTTTCTGAAATTCTCTTGCTTTTTCTATGATCCAATGGATGTCAGCCATTTGATCTCTGGTTCCTCTCCCTTTTCTAAATACAGTTTGTATATCTGAAAGTTCTCGGTTCACATACTGTTGAAGCCTAGCTTGAAGGATTTTAGCATTTCCTTGCTAGCATGTGAAATGAGTGCAATTGTGTGGTAGTTTGAACATTCTTTAGCACTGCCCTTCTTTGGGATTGAGATGAAAATTGACCTTTTCCAGTCCTGTGGCCATGGCTGAGTTTTCCAAATTTGGCATATTGAGTACAACACCTTAATGACATCATCTTCTAGGATTTTAAATAGCTCAGCTGGAATTCCATCACCTCCACTAGTTTTGTTCGTAATGATGCTTCCTAAGGCCCATTTGACTTGAGACTTCATGATGTCTGGCTCTAGGTGAATGGCTACACCATGATAGTTATCTGTATCATTAAGATCTTTTTTGTATAGTTGTTTCGTGTATTCTTGCCACCTGTTAGTATCTTCTGCTTCTGTTAGGTTCATACCATTTCTGTCTTTTATTATGCTCATCTCTGCATGAAATGTTCTCTTTGTAGCTCTAATTTTCTTGAAGAGATCTCTAGTCTTTCCCATTCTATTGTTTCCCCCTATTTCTTTGCATTGATCACTGAGGAAGGCTTTCTTTTCTCTCCTTGTTATTCTTTGGAACTCTGCATTCAGATGAGTATGTCTTTCCTTTTCGCCCTGACTTTTCACTCTTCTTCTTTGCTCAGCTGTTTGTAAGGATTCCTCAGACAACCGTTTGCCTTTTTACATTTCTTTTTCTTGGAGATGGTTTTGATCACTGCTTCCTATACAATGTCTTGAACCTCTTTCCATAAGTCTTCAGGCACTCTGTCTATCAGATCTAATCCCTTGAATCTATTTGCCACTAAGGAATATGATTTAAGTTATACCTAAATGGCCGAATATTTTTTCCCTACTTTCTTCAATTTAAGTCTGAATTTTGCAATAAGAAGTTCATGATCTGAGCCACAGTCAGCTCCTGGTCTTATTTTTTGCTGACTGTATAACACTTTCCCATCTTCAGCTGCAAATATAATCAATTTGATTCCAATATTGACTATCTGGTGATGTCCATGTGTAGAGTTGTCTCATGTGTTGTTGGAAGAGTTTGTATGCTATGACCAGAGCATTCTCTTGGCAAAACTCTGTTAGCCTTTGTCCTGCTTTAATTTGTACTCCAAGGCTAAAATTTCCTGTTACTCTGGGTACCTTCTGATTTCCTCTATGAATCCAATGTTACTCGGGGTATCTTTTGACTTCCTCTATGCAATCAATATGCCAGCAAATTTGGAAAATTCAGCAGTGGCCACAGGACTAGAAAACATCAGTTTTCATTCCAATCCCAAAGAAAGGCAATGTCAAAGAATGCTCAAACTACTGCACAATTGCACTCATCTCACATGCTAGTAAAGTAATACTATAAATTCTCCAAGCCAGGCTTCAGCAATATGTGAACCATGAACTTCCTGATGTTCAAGCTGGTTTTAGAAATGGCAGAGGAACCAGAGATCAAATTGCCAACATCCACTGGATCATGGAAAAAGCAAGAGAGTTCCAGAAAAACATCTATTTCTGCTTCATTGAGTATGCCAAAGCCTTTGACTATGTGGATCACAATAAACTGTGGAAAATTCTGAGAGAGATGAGAATACCAGAGCACCTGACCTGCCTCTTGAGAAATCTCTATGCAGGTTAGGAAGCAACAGTTAGAACTGGACATGGAATAACAGACTTGTTCCAAATAGGAAAAGTAAGTCGAAGCTGTATATTGTCACCCTGCTTATTTAACTTATACGCAGTGTACATTATGAGAAATGCTGGACTGGAAGAAGCACAAGCTGGAATCAAGATTGCCGGGAGAAATATCAATAACAGCAGATATGCAGATGACACCACCCTTATGGCAGAAAGTGAAGAGGAACTAAAAAGCCTCTTGATGAAAGTGAAAGAGGAGAGTGAAAAAGTTGGCTTAAAGCTCAACATTCAGAAAATGAAGATCATGGCATCCAGTCCATCACTTCATGGGAAATAGATGGGGAAACAGTGGAAACAGTGTCAGATTTTATTTTTGGGGGGCTCCAAAATCAGTGCAGATGGTGACTGCAGCCATGAAACTAAAAGACGCTTACTCCTTGGAAGAAAAGTTATGACCAACTTAGATAGCATATTCAAAAGCAGAGACATTACTTTGCCGACTAAGGTCTGTCTAGTCAAGGCTATGC
The DNA here is from genome assembly GCF_001704415.2 of Capra hircus. Taxonomy (NCBI): domain Eukaryota; kingdom Metazoa; phylum Chordata; class Mammalia; order Artiodactyla; family Bovidae; genus Capra; species Capra hircus. Next base: position 1,446,512 of record NW_017189517.1, read on the forward strand.
TTTTTCCAGTAGTCACATATGGATGTGAGAGTTGGACTGTGAAGAAGGCTGAGCACTGAAGAATTGATGCGTTTGAACTGTGGTGTTGGAGAAGACTCTTGAGAATCCCTTGGGCTGCAAGGAGATCCAACCAGTCCATTCTGAAGGAGATCAGCCCTGGGATTTCTTTGGAGGGAATGATGCTGAACTGAAACTCCAGTACTTTGGCCACCTCATGCAAAGAGTTGACTCATTGGAAAAGAATCTGATGCTGGGAAGGATTGGGGGCAGGAGGAGAAAGGGACGACCTAGGATGAGATGGCTGGATGGCATCACGGACTCGATGGACGTGAGTCTGAGTGAACTCCGAGAGTTGGTGATGGACAGGGCAGCCTGGCGTGCTGTGCTTCATGGAGTCACAAAGAGTCGGACACGACTGAGACACTGTAATGAACTGAACTGAACTGATGAATCCAATATCACCTCATCTTAATTTGTTTACATCAGAATAGATTCCATTTCCAAATAATTGCACATTCACAGATTCTAGGATTGGAGGTTACGACCTACCTCAGCATAGATTTTGGTTTCCCAGGTGGTGCTCATTGTCAAGAATCCACCTGCCCGTCAGGAGATGCAAGAGATGTAGTTTGTCCCCTGAGTTGTGGAGATCCCCTGGAGGAGGAAATGGCAACCCACTACAACATTCTTGCTTGAAAATTCCAGGGACAGAGGAGCCTGGTGGGCTATGGTCCATAAGGTCACAACGTCAGATACCACTGAGCAACTAAGCACACAATATATCTTGGGGGGACACAATTCAAGCCACAACAGTGTGTGTACACATACACACTTCTCATTTGAAAAGACCCTGATGATGGGAAAGATTGAGTGTGAGAGGAGAAGGGGATGACAGAGGATGAGATGGTTGGATGGCATCACCAACTCAATGGATATGAGTTTGGTTAAGTTCCGGGAGTTGGTGATGGACAGGGAGGCCTGGCATGCTGCAGTCCATGGGGTCGCAAAGAGTCAGACATGACTGAGTAACCAAACAGAACTGAACTGAACTGACACATACACACAGACATCTCAAGTAATTGGCTTTTGTGCATCTGTGGCATCTGGTTATGCAAGTCAGAAATGTATAGGACAGGCAAATGGGCTCAAAACTCTTGGATTGGAGCTGAGACATTGTTCACAAACAGAGTTTCTTCTTCCTCAGGGAACCTCAGTTTTGCTCTTATGGCTTTTAAATTGACTGGATGAGGCCCACACAATCAAGGGTAATCTCCTTTATTTGAAATTGATTGTAGATGTTAAGCATGTCTATAAAATGCCTTGACAGTAACATCTAGATTAGTGTTTGAATAACTGGGTATTTTGGCTAGCCAAGTTGACACAGAAAGCTAACCATCACACACATGAAATTAAGTTGTCTAGTGAAGAATTTTCTGATGTTCTAGCATATTCTAAAGTGCTCAACACTGAAACATGTATATTATCATATAAGAAACGAATCGTCAGTCCAGGTTTGATACAGTATGCTTGGGGCTGGTGCATTGGGATGAGTTGGAGGGATGGTAGGAGGAGGGAGGTGGGAGGGGGGTCCAGGATGGGGACCATGCATACAGTCGTGGTGGATTCATGCTGATGTGTGTCAGAACCAATACAATATTGCAAAGGAAAAAAAAATTAAAAAAATATATATATATATAAAATGAAGTGCTCAACAGAGAAAACTTATTGTTGTTTTTATTAAAATTTTCTTGTGTTGCCTTTATTGGACATAGATCCGGTAAGGTAGCCATTTATTAATTAGTCCTGTCTCTGAATGAAAAGGAGTATTGATTAGAGGAAATTTAATTTTCTTCAGATATTTAAAAAAATAAATCATGACACCTATTTGAATGTTTTGAAATCTTAACTTTAAAAAGATCTTGAAAAAAAGTGAAATTGTTAGTAACACAGTCTGTCTGACTCTTTGGGATCCCATGGATGGTATCCCGCTGGACTCCTCTGTCCATAGGCTTCTCTGTTAAAATACTGGGGTGGGTAGCCATTCCCTCCTCCAGGGGATCTTCCCATTCTAGGAATCACTCCTGAATTTCCTGCATTGAAGGCAGATTCTTTGCCATATGAGCCACCAGGGAAGCCCCAAAAGATTTTAGATAGCAGTGAAGCTAATAATCTGATTATATCAGTGGGTAAACGGGGTCCAGACTATATAAACACCTTGCTCAGATTTACCTGGCAGATTCAGACCCAACGTGAGATGAGAACCCAGTCCAGTTTTCAATCCACAGTACTTCTCAGGCAACTGTCAAAGGGCCATACTAGGCTCTGTTGAGAAAACAGATAAATTCACTGGCCAGACTCTTCCTATCATTACACTGGGGGAACACATGTGCACTGAGGAATCTTCAAAGCCAGGAAGTGTCTGTGTGATTGGAAAGGGAGGGTGCCTGGGCATGAGAGTAATTCTCCCAGCAGAAAGTTTTTCTGGCACCAGACCTCTCAGGCCCCTCTTTAAGTGTAGGACATGTCCTTCATCTGCATCCCATTTGGAACTCAATTTTAGCGACTCTGAGTATACAAGGTTGGTCTGCCTCTGCATTTCAACGACACTGTATGTTTTGATATCCTAGGTGACATGTCTGCATAAATACATTAAGACAGAAATGACAAAGGTCATAACTTCCCTTTTTACTGAAGATAAAATTTAATGAGCTAGATCACAGGCTGCTTTAAGAACTGCTGTGCCAGGTTAATGGGGCTCTGCCACTGAAGCCAATTACACTGGGTACAATTATGACCTATTCTAATAGCTGTAAGTCAGGGTTACACAAAGATTCTGCCTCTGGGTAATTAGTAGCTAGGAAGCAGGTGAGGGAAAACTAAGCAAATTGTCATGGATCACACAAGAGACACACAGAGAGCACAGAGAACACAGAGCTTGTAGCTATTCCGGGTGTGTATGTGTCATCTGTTGGTAAGAGGAGCTGGCTTCACAGTCAGAAAGCCCTCTTCTTCTAGCACTAACCAAAAGGATATGTGATTTCAAAGACACTTTTAGAAAAGTAGCTGAAAAGTGAATAGTAGGAGTGGGGAGGAAGAACTCAGAAAGCCTTTTTCTATTGAGACTGTTTCCTTAAGGATTTTTCAAGATTTAGTGGGCTAACATTATTGATTTTTTTTTTCAGTTGAAATAAAGGAGAGTGCTACCCAAACCCAAAATAGTGTAGTAAAATTTGAACAAACCTCCAAGATTGACTTAATAAAAGACCTCGTTTAGATTCTCTATTATACTTGCCCTTGTGGCTATTTACATGTCCTTTACCACACATGACTAACAGGGAGCCATTGAAGAGCCTTCTGACAATTGAAGATCCATCAGAAATATAGATGAAAACACTTTGAAATTTCAAAGTAACAGAATTTCCCCATGATTTCATGGATCAATTTGCACACTATTGATTTTTTTTTATTTTTTTAATTTTATTTATTTTTTTATTTTTTAAATTTTAAAATCTTTAATTCTTACATGCGTTCCAAAACATGAACCCCCCTCCCACCTCCCACCCCATAACATCTCTCTGGGTCATCCCCATGCACCAGCTCTAAGCATGCTGTATCCTGCATCAGACATAGACTGGCGATTCAATTCTTACATGATAGTATACATGTTAGAATGCTATTCTCCCAAATCATCCCACCCTCTCCCTCTCCTTCTGAGTCCAAAAGTCCATTATACACATCTGTGTCTCTTTCTCTGTCTTGCATACAGGGTCGTCATTGCCATCTTCCTAAATTCCATACATATGTGTTAGTATACTGTATTGGTGTTTTTCTTTCTGGCTTACTTCACTCTGTATAATCGGCTCCAGTTTCATCCATCTCATCAGAACTGATTCAAATGAATTCTTTTTTACGGCTGAGTAATACTCCATTGTGTATATGTACCACTGCTTTCTTATCCATTCATCTGCTGATGGACATCTAGGTTGTTTCCATGTCCTAGCTATTATAAACAGTGCTGCGATGAACATTGGGGTACATGTGTCTCTTTCAATTCTGGTTTCCTTGGTGTGTATGCCCAGAAGTGGGATTGCTGGGTCATAAGGTAGTTCTATTTGCAATTTTTTAAGGAATCTCCACACTGTTCTTCATAGTGGCTGTACTAGTTTGCATTCCCACCAACAGTGTAGGAGGGTTCTCTTTTCTCCACACCCTCTCCAGCATTTATTGCTTGCAGATTTTTGGATCACAGCCATTCTGACTGGTGTGAAGTGGTACCTCATTGTGGTTTTGATTTGCATTTCTCTAATAATGAGTGATGTTGAGCATCTTTTCATGTGTTTGTTAGCCATCCGTATGTCTTCTTTGGAGAAATGTCTATTTAGTTCTTTGGACCATTTTTTGATTGGGTCGTTTATTTTTCTGGAATTGAGCTGCAGAAATTGTTTGTATATTTTTGAGATTAGTTGTTTGTCAGTTGCTTCATTTGCTATTATTTTCTCCCATTCAGAAGGCTGTCTTTTCACCTTGCTTATATTTTCCTTTGTTGTGCAGAAGCTTTTAATTTTAATTAGATCCCATTTGTTTATTTTTGCTTTTATTTCCAGAATTCTGGGAGGTGGATCATAGAGGATCCTGCTGTGATTTATGTCTGAGAGTGTTTTGCCTATGTTCTCCTCTAGGAGTTTTATAGTTTCTGGTCTTACATTTAGATCTTTAATCCATTTTGAGTTTATTTTTGTGTGGGGTGTTAGAAAGTGATCTAGTTTCATTCTTTTACAAGTGGTTGACCAGTTTTCCCAGCACCACTTGTTAAAGAGATTGTCTTTACTCCATTGTATATTCTTGCCTCATATCTATAGGACATTTCACCCCAAAACAATGAATTTCACCTTTTTTTCAAGTGCTCATGGAACCTTCTCCAGGATAGATCACATCCTGGGCCATAAATCTAAACTTGATAAATTCAAAAAAATCAAAATCATTCCAAGCATCTTTTCTGACCATAGTGCATTAAGATTAGATCTCAATTACAGGAGAAAAACTATTAAAAATTCCAACATATGGAGGTTGAACAACACACTTCTGAATAACCAACAAATCACAGAAGAAATCAAAAAAGAAATCAAAATATGCATAGAAACGAATGAAAATGAAAACACAACTACCCAAAACCTGTGGGACACTATAAAAGCAGTGCTAAGAGGAAAGTTCATAGCAATACAGGCATACCTCAAGAAACAAGAAAAAAGTCAAATAAATAACACACTATTGATTTTTGAAAAGGCTTTGAGGAACCAGCACATCTCATTCAAGTGAAACACATGTGTTATCAGTGAGCAAATATTTCAAGATCTGGGGAGCAGGGGGGAATATTTTAAAGAAAGCATCAATGGAATTTATTGGAATAATAGGAAAGTCATTACAGACAAGGGTGGCTATGTTTTTGAATGTTGCCTTTTGAGTAGTATGATGCTTACAAAAGAAGAGGTATTCAATAAATGATACAAGCAATGTCAATTTATTAGAATATTCTTTGTTTCCATTAAGAGGTTAAAGTTTTAAAAAAGTAGTCCCTAATATTGGTCGTTCAGACCACAATTGGAAAGACTTTCAGAATGACTAAAGACATTTTCAAGATCCTTTCAAAGTAATGAAGGAATTCGTGGGAAAGTGGGAGGTCAGATCATCAGATCATGTCCTTACTGCTTGCCCTGAGACTGAGTTTTGGTGACATTACTCTTATTATCATTAGAAGAAAAGAAGGAAGAGGCTTTCCAGTAATTATATATTCATTTTATCTCTTTTCTCTCTCTAAACAAAATTAATTTCTCCAAATTCTTCCGTTGTTTTCTATACTCTCCAAAATGCCATTTGTTTTACTCCTGATTTAAAATTTCTATCCTTTTCTTGGTGATCTTCCTCAGAGCCTGTCCTTAATGAATGGTGTTAAGTATGCACTCAGACTCAGTCGTGTCTGACTCTGTGACCCCATGGACTGCAGCCCACCAGGCTCCTCTGTCCATGGAATTTTCTAAGCAAGAATATTGCAGTAGCTTGTCAGTTCCTTCTCCAGCTGTAAGCATGCTTAATCATTTAAAAGAGACTTCATTCACTCTTATTGAGACCACTAAGAGCCTTCAATAATAAATCAAAGGACAGAATACTCTCTAGTTTATTTTTCTAATTTTTTTACTATTCAGTTGTAAATAATGTCTTCTCAAAAAGAAAGAACACCCCTCTGAGTGTGTATTATAGTTGAGAGTTACTCAGAAAATAAGTCAGCCATCCTCTCAATCGAATAGATCAATGTCAATTTCTCTCAGATAACTTCAGTGATCCAAATGTGTCAATGGATTGTGGTTGCTGTTGTTCACTTGCTCAGTCATGCCCAATTTTTTGTGACCCCATGGACTGCAGCATGCCAGGCTTCCCTGTCCTTCTCCATCATCCAGGTCTTGCTCAGACTCATGTCCCTTGAGTTGGTGATGCCATCCAACCATCTCATCCTCTGTTTTCCTTTTCTCTTCCCACCTTCAATCTTTCCCAGAATCAGGGTCTTTTCCAATGAATCAGTTCTTCACCCCAGGCAGCCAAAGTGCTGGAGCCTTAGCCACAGCATCAGTCCTTCCAATGAATATTCAAGATTGATTTCCTTTAGGATGGACTGGTTTGAGCTCCTTGCAATCCAAGGGACTCTCAAGAGTCTTCTCTGATACCACAGTTCAAAAGCATCAATTCATTGGTGCTCAGCTTTCTTTATGGTCCAACTCTCACATCTATACATGACTACTGGAGAAACCTTGGCTTTGACTAGATGGACCTTTTTTGGCAAAGTGATGTTTCTGCTTTTTAATATGCTGTCTATATTGGTCATAAGTTTCTTTCCGAGGAGTAAGGGTCTTTTAATTTCATGGCTGCAGTTACCATCTACAGTGATTTTGGAGCTCAAGAAAATAAAGTCTGTCACTGTTTCCATTGTTTTCACATCTATTTGACATGAAGTGATGGGACTGGATGCCATGATCTTCATTTTCTGAATGCTGAGTTTTAAGCCAACTTTTTCACTCTCTTCTTTCACTCTCATCAAGAGGCTCTTTAGTTCCTCTTTGCTTTCTGCTATAAGAGTGGTGTCATCTGCATATCTGAGGCTGTTGATATTTCTCCCAGCAATCTTGATTCCAGCTTTTGATTCATCCAGCCCAGCATTTTGCATTGATGTACTCTGCATATAGGTTATAAGCAAGGTAACAATATACAGCCTTCACATACTTTTTTCCCAGTTTGGAACCAGTCAATTGTTTCATGTTTGGTTCTAAATATTGCTTCCTCACCTGCATACAGGTTTCGCAGGAGGCAGGTAAGGTGGTCTGGTGTTCCCATCTCTAAGAATTTTCCAGTTTGTTGGGATACACAGTCAAAGGCTTTAGTGTAGTCAATGAAGCAGAAATAGATGCTTTTCTGGAATTCTCTTGCTTTTTCTATGATCCAGTGAATGTTGGCAATTTGATCTCTGGTTCCTCTGCTTTTTCTAAATCCAGCTTGAACATCTAGAAGTTCTTGATTCACATTATAACCTAGCTTGAAGAATTTTGAGCATTACTTTTCTCGCATGTGAAATGAGTGCAACTATGTGGTAGTTTGAGCATTCTTTGACATTGCCTTTCTTTGGGATTGGAATGAAACTGACCTTTTCCAGTCCTGTAGCCACTGCTGAGTTTTCCAAATTGGCTAGCATAGTGAGTGCAGCACTTTAGCAGCACTGTTAATAGATACAGTGTTAACAGTGTCAATAGATAGTCTTCTTTAGTATTTATATTGACCATGGCTATTCAGAGAACATAGTAGTCAGCTCTGCCTTTCACATAAGTGCTAATACTGAACAGTATGAGAGAAAGTAGAACATATACTTTGACATAAGAATTAATACAAAAAAAATGAAAAGGTACATCTGTTTAGGAGCAATATATTAAACATCCTACGTTGCTTAAACCACCTAGAACTAATATTAGATTGGCCAAAAAGTTCATTCATGCTTTTCTGCATCTTATGGAAAAACTCAAACAAACTTTCTGGCCAACTCAATACAGTCCAAGAATGATAAACAGCCAGGTTTCAGACACATTAAAAAAAAAAAAAAAAAACCTCAGATATTTTGGAGGTTTTCTCTAATATCAGTGGGTCCACATTTAGAAACAAAGCAAAACAGGGTCACAAATTAGTTTTTCTATCATTGGCATCATTAAACTTTCTCGAAATGAGATTCAAGAATGACCTAGATCAATTCATATTATATAATCTTGTTATTCTGAGTGGTCCATGCACCAGAAATATCAGTATTACTTAGGAGTCTGTTAGAAATGAAAAAAATCCCAGGCCCTTACCTCTGGTAAGCTACAGAGTCAGCATTTGCATCTTATCAATCCTCATGTGATTTGTAACCACATTAAAACTTTGAGAAATATTGCCCCAAACTCAACAGACCATGTGGTTCCAGTGTCTACTTCTATTATGGCTTTGCAAGAGCACATTTAAATCATTCCAGATACTGCTAGAGATTCAGTTTCATGAATCTCCCAACATTTCCATACTCAGATTTGCCTCTATATTATGAGAAATAATATAAATTATTGGTAAATGGCTATACAGCATGGCCATAGTGGAACAAACATGTAGCTTGAGGTCAAAAGAATTATGCTTGACTCACTACTAGCTAGGTGAACTGAATGAAATTTTTTTTAATTTAAATTTATTTATTTTAATTGGAGGCTAATTACTTTTATCTCTCTAGTTGTCATTTTTTTTCACTTAATGGAATTGGGTAAATACTACCTGCATCATAGTGCTGTGAAGAGAATGGACTGAGTGACGAAAGCAGAGTGCTTAAATAAATGAAAGTTTGAACTGTTACCTGAGGACCATCTCTAAATTTCTTCCCAGAACATCAGTATCAATTTCTTTTCTATGGTTAACTCTCTAACTTGTTGTACCAAAGGTATTATGAAAATTCCCATAAGCTAGAGTCTTTCATTCCTCAAGGCATTAGCCTCTGAGGTCTCATCACAAAATCCTCATTACACTCTCTGACCATATTTAGTCCAAACAATGGCATGTGAATACAGTGCAAATGACATGTAGAATATTTCCAACACCATAATTTAAGTAAAACAATCTTTTCCAAGCCTGACTGCTATTAGAGGACTCCTGAAGAATCCCACAGACATTTTATGACCATCTGTCAAACTGTAGCTTGATGAATGCTGATTCCTATCTGCAACACAAAATAATGGATCTGGAGGGCTTGCCTCACTTAGATAGCTTGACTGTTTGTCCTTGTTTGCTCAGCACAATCCCAGTTTACTCTTGTTTATCCAGGTGTGATTATTAATAGCCCCAATTTCACTTTAAAAGATATCCCAGCTTGTATGATAAATTATACAGTCATCTATAAGCAGATGGCTTTGGCTATCCAAAGTTAAACAAGTAAATGCAAAAGAAATGTTGTGCTTATTCCTTTGCCTTACCTAAGAAGCTCTTATTTAAAAGTTGGTTCTGACATAAACCCCCGTGAATTTTATCAGGTGTCCCAATCTCTGCTGGTTGTGCTATTCTCCACTGGCATGCGTTACCCTTTAACATCCCCCCCACCCCAATCTTCTCCTCTGTTGCAGAGGATGAAAACTTGGGCTACATGCACCAGACAGCCTTGCCAGCTGAGGTCCATTAAGTCTTAGACTCCATGGTAAGCTGCATTAATGTGAGGTTTGGAAACAGATGAGAAGCACAATACATTTTCCTTCTGTAAGTGGCAAGCAGACTCTTAGGTTCCCTCAGTGCATGTTTGTCTGTTGTTATTGCAGCCTCTGCATTCCCCAGCCACTTAATCTGCTTTGATCCTGAAGAAGATCAATAAAGTGGGCAGTGATTTTCTCCACATCCCTGCCCCTGGGTGTCAACATCCCTGTAAGTCTTTGCATATGTGAAAATGCAAGCTAGTGGACTCAGTCTGACTGTCACTTCTTTCTCCATTCCAGTACTGTATTGTTGTTTTTCCTTGCTTGTTTGTGGATGTTTTAACAATTCTATTGATCTATGATTGATATAATTAAGCTCCTCACTCCTCTTTGTTCCCCACACCCAGGGAAACTAAAGATCTGCTATTTGTTACTATATGTTAGTTTACATCTTATATAAATCTTTGCATCTTATATAAATGAAATATTGCAATATGCACTCTTTTATATCTGGCTTATTTCACTCACCATGTTTTTGAAATTCATCAATGTTGTGGCAGGTACTAGATTTCATTACTTTGTATTACTGAATAGCATTACATTATATGGGCTTCCCTGGTGGCTCAGTTGGTTAAGAATCTGCCTGCAATGCAGGAGGCATAGGTTTGATCCCTGGGTTGGGAAGCTCCCCTGGAGAAGGAAATGACAACCTACTCCAGTATTCTTGCCTGGGAAATCCCATAGACAGAGGAACCTGGTGGCCTACAGTTCATGGGATCTCAAGAGTTGGACACAACTTAGAGACTAAACCACCAATATCCACCATATTCCATTATATAGACAGACCTGGTTCACCTGCTGCTTATTCATGAATGTTTGCACTGTTTTCAGTTTTTTGGTGACTACAAATAAAGCTGCTATGAATCCTCTTACAAGTGTTTGTATAGATATGTTTTCACTGACTTTGAATAAAGAGCTAAGAGTGCAATGCCTGGATCCTGTGAAGGCTTTTTCAACATTTAAATTTAAAAAATGATTTTCTAAAGTGATTATATTCTGAAGGATATTGATTGTACTATTTTATATGTACAGTTTCCAGTTGTTCTCTATCTTTGTCAATATTTATAACTGTCTTTTTCATTTTATCCATTCTAATAGAGGAGAAATAAGATGATCCACATCTAAATTAAGACTGAATATGGCCACATAAGCTTAGAGGATAAGATATATATTTAAAAAAAAAATAGGTAATGATGAAGGATGAGAGAATGAAACATGGAATAGGAGAGGCCATGGAGTATGACATGGATAAAATATCCACTCCTTGCCATGTGAATCTCTAGAATTGAACATGGAGTGATGAAGAACATTCAGCAAGTCAGTTTGGGAATGCTCTTTAGAGAGTGCTAAAGAAAAGCCCCTTTTGTTCAACCAGAGAACTTTGCCTCCTGAGAATCAGTGACAGAGGTATCAGGAGTGGTACTTTGATGGGAAAGTTATATCATGGCCTCCCTCAGCATCCACTAGCCCATGTTGATGGGCAAAGTGGTACATTGTAATGTCTAAGCCCCCCAAGCCACCATTGGCTGGGGTAGTGCCTAGCTAACCAATCAGACTGAAGGGTGTGGCTCCTCACTGTCCTGAGAAGGTATATATAGGGAGGACAGAGGCAGAGATTCTGGGTTAGGCCACTTCTTGTCATCATCATGACTAATGTAACTAAGAAGCCACGGCAGTCAAGAAGAGTTGCAATGAGGTTTGCTTCAAGGATGAAAGGAAGAAAGAACTTTTGTCAATGGAGATACAGAGGCAGTGTGAATGTAAGATGACTCCAACTAAGCTCCCCATGCAGGAGCTTAGGAAATGGAAATGGAAATCACTTCTCCATTGATTTTACTGCCCAAGACCTCTACACTGCCCTTGCCTGGCACAAAAGCCCTCATCAGTCCACATCTCTTTTTCATGAAATCTCCCTTCCAACTCAGTTTTTATTCTCTTTCCCAAAACTAATATGCTTCTCTTGTCTTTCCAGGAATGAAATATGACGATGAGGGTCAGAAGACCTCTACAAGGAACCATGAGAAAGAAAATCCTATCATATGCCACTCAATCAAAGAAGGTGAAGAAAACAGGAAAGCCAAACTGTTTATTTTGTTCCTGTGAATGTAAGAAACTGAATCAAAGCAGAAAAAGGTACCAAAATAGAAGGCAGAGTCAAAGAAGGAGGCAAAATCAAAAGAGAAGATAAGCTCAGCCACCCCAGAATAAGAGACCCTGGAGAAGTTCAACCTGGGTAGCCAGTAACTGAATAGAAAAGGTCAGACAGTTTAGAATTGTGTCTCCAGAGGTCTGCTTTCTTAGAAACGGCCAACCAGGAAAAGACTGAATCTCATACTAACGTAGTAAACTGATGGCTACGATTAAAATAAACATCAAATGGTGAAAAGATGATATTTGTGTGTATGTATATGTGTGAATTTTCTGGTGGGAAGGGAGGGAAGGAAGAGAAAAGACAAGTACCTGAGAAGGGAGGGATATGGTGTCCCGAGAGGTTGGGGAACAGACACTCAGGTCCACACTTAGAGATTTGAAGTCTGGACTGTGTCAGGAGTATGCACTGAAGATCGAAATCCTTGCTGAACACTTGATATCAGGGTCAAGGAGAAGAGGTGTGGTGTTACTGCCTTTGTTTGGTGTGTGAAATGACATTAGGGTCTAGATTTCCAGAACCCAGATGGAAAGAGGGTTTCACATGGGAATGGTGAATGTGAAACTCCCCCTGAGAAAGACAGAAATCACTTCCTGGCCACGTACCTCATAGTGGGGTTTGTTGCATCACTCGCTTATGCTGTCAGTTAAAGGTGCTCAGAAGCCACAAAATGCTGATACAACTAAAATCCACAACTAGCACTCCCAAGGACTAAAATAATGTTTGGAGGGAAGAAACCAAATACTGATTAGGCCACTATTTTGCAAAATTTGGTGGAAGAGTTGTGTTCCCAAAGCAGGACAGTGTGTGTGGCCCAATCCCGGTGCAGGTGACAAACAGGATCACTACTCACAGATTTTTTTTGGGGGGGAGGGACACTATGCAGGTTGTGGGATCTTAGCCCTCTGAAAAGTAATTGAAACCATGCCCCTTTTAGTGAAAGCACGGAGTCTTAGCCACTGGACAGCCAGAGAAGTGAATACACAGAATTTGATACAAGTATTAATATACGACTGAGTAAAAGCTGGTCTTTTATTTGTCACCATACCCTAGCATTTCTAAATAACTACAGTCGTAAGACATTCTTACCCAATAAAGTCTTTTGTTAGTCCAAGTTCTACAAGTTTATCATGGTTTAAAAGTAAGAGTATGGAATGTTTCATTTGGTGTTAACTTTCGTTTTGAAATGCTTTAAAAGATTCAAGGAGTAGTCAATCAAATATGGAGATATATAAAGCAGGGTCTCTGAGCAAAGGAATCCTGTGTGTCTTCAGAAAACATTTTAGAAAAAACTAAAACACAGAGTCTCACCATCAGCATCAAAAGAGTTGAGTTGAGATTTTAAGTCAATGATATGGTATCTTTTATCTGGACTGCAGCTCCCTAATTAAATCTTTCTGGCACTTTAACTCCTGAGAGACACAGTTGATGATTCAGTCAGTCACTGAATGTGATTTAAAATCATTAAGAGTGAAGGAGACCCTGGGTTTGTTGTCCTTTCAAAGGAAGTAGGAGAACTATCATCCCTGCCTGCTGAAATTTAATCAGTTAAAGCAGCTACCAGGATGATATGGACACAGAGACCTTATGTCTACATATAGATCGGTGCTGTGATTCCAGATCTGTATATATTATTACCATTTAACACTATCACACTTTAATGCCCTGTTGTAGGAATTACTGAAATACTTGCTGTTCAGTTCAGTTCAGTTCAGTCGCTCAGTCATGTCCGACTCTTTGCGACCCCATGAAGCGCAGCATGCCAGGCTGCCCTGTCCATCACCAACTCCCAGAGTTCACTCAGACTCAAGTCCATAGAGTCAGTGATGCCATCCAGCCATCTCATCCTGTCGTCCCCTTCTCCTCCTGCCCCCAATCCCTCCCAGCATCAGTCTTTTCCAATGAGTCAACTCTTCACATGAGGTGACCAAAGTACTGGAGTTTCAGGTTCATCATCATTCCCTCCAAAGAAATCCCAGGGCTGATCTTCAGAATGGACTGGTTGGATCTCCTTACAGACCAAGGGACTCTCAAGAGTCTTCTCCAACACCACAGCTCAAAAGCATCAATTCTTCAGTGCTCAGCTTTCTTCAGAGTACAACTCTCACATCCATACATGAGCACTGGAAAAACCATAGCCTTGACTAGATGGACCTTAGTCGGCAAAGTAATGTCTCTGCTTTCAATATGCTATCTAGGTTGGTCATAACTTTTCTTCCAAGGAGTAAGCGTCTTTTAAGTTCATGGCTGCAGTCACCATCTTCAGTGATTTTGGAGCCCCCCAAAATAAAGTCTGACACTGTTTCCCCTGTTTCTCCATCTATTTCCCATGAAGTGATGGGACTGGATGCCATGATCTTCGTTTTCTGAATGTTGAGCTTTAAGACAATTTTTTCACTTTCCTCTTTCACTTTCATCAAGAGGCTTTTTAGCTCTTCTTCACTTTCTGCCATAAGAGTGGTGTTATCTGCATATCTGAAGTTATTGATATTTCTCCCGGGAATCTTGATTCCAGCTTGTGCTTCTTCCAGCCCAACATTTCTCATAATGTACTCTGCATAGAAGTTAAATAAGCAGGGTGACAATACACAGCCTTGACGTACTCCTTTTCCTATTTGGAACAAGTCTGTTATTCCATGTCCTGTTCTAACTGTTGCTTCCTGACCTGCATACAGATTTCTCAAGAGGCAGGTCAGGTGGTCTTGTATTCCCATCTCTTTCAGAATTTTCCACAGTTTATTGTGACCACACAGTGAAAGGCTTTGGCATATTCAATAAAGCAGAAACTTGCTGGGAAGGTAACAGAAATTGCTAGGCCTGAAGAGCTGAAAGTGAAAGTTGCTCAGTTGTGTCTGACTGTTGGTGACCCCATGGACTATACAGTCCATGGAATTCTCCAGGCCAGAATACTGGAGTGGGGAGCCTTTCCTTACTCCAGGGGATCTTCCCAACCCAGGGATTAAACCCAGGTCTCCCACATTGCAGGTGGATTTTTCACCAGCTGAGCCACAAGGGAAGGCAAGGAATACTGGAGTGGGTAGCTTATCCGTTCTCCAGAAGATCTTCCCTACCCAGGAACTGAACTGATGTCTCCAGCATTGCAGGCAGAATCTTTCCCAACTGAGCTATCAGAGAAGTCCTGAGGTGGACCAAAAGTGGATGTTAGAAGCCCTTCTTTCCCTAAAGTGGCACTGGTATATATTTTAATATCCATGGATATACTGCCACCTTGCAGAGTGAAGTGAGCATGCATAGAGTTTAAAAAGGATCCAAAGACACTTAGGGTTAAGGGAGAAAACATAAATAATAAGTCATGAGTTGGGAAAGGGTATATCCAAGTAGATCAACAACAATATATCAATATCAGATGCCTGTAGCTCTCCTGGAAAAGGACGGTATATTGTGATTCAGACATGTCAAGTCCTATTGCAAAAGCTGTGTTTTATTAGGGGGGGGGTGTGTTGCTCATTAGCACTTTTAAAGAGTAGTAGAAACTCTTTATACAGGTTCCCTATGGATAGATCCCAACTGACCTCTCTAGCTTTGTCCATAACAACCTCTATTGACTAATACAATGATTTCCCTAAGACCTTCTACTTTCCTCTGTGCCTGTGTCCATCGCATCTTCTGTGACTCAGAAACTAGCAACCATCTGAGGCCAGCCTAATGATCACCTCCCAAGGAAATTTTCTTAATCATTCTCTTAAGTAAGTATTAATTTTTTCATGTTCTCTAATCACTTGCAGTTTATTACATGCAGCTTGTATGATAGTTTTTTGAGTATATATCTTATCAGAAATGCATGCCAGAGAGGTAAACAGATTAGAAATCAACAGTGTGGTGATATAAAATACTATCAGAAGTTGAATTATCAAAGACTGTAAAGGAGAGCATCACTCTCTTCTGCCAAGTATGTCTAAGAATCTGTTTGAAAATATAGTAAAAACCATAAAGTAGAGAGTGGATCAGAAGTCAAAGGAACTTAAATGAGAAGCTTCTTTTATCACTAGTCAAGAGGAACTCTATGTCTTTGTATTAAGACCACCCATTTGCATGACATCAAATGCAAAAGCCAAAGCAGTGCCCATGGACTCATGATAAGAGCACAATACTGTTGGCCCAGAAGCTTCTCTTGCATGTCAGAGGTCAAGAGCAAGTCTATGTGCCAAGAGTCAGAACCCATCTGCCAGAATCACATCTACATATCAGCGGGAATCTAGTGGGAGTCCCCAAACTTTACATGCTCCTGGTCAGATACCTCACGCCCGTGCCTTTCCTACTGGCTTATCACCTATTTCTGTCTTGAGATGATCATGATTAAATTTCACCTTGCCATCTCCTCAGTTAATTGCAGTGGGCAAACTGGATACCCCAATGGAAAAGAATGAAATTGCAAAGAATCAGACGTGACTGAAAGGACTGAACTTGCACATGCACACATACATATACCTGCTGCTGCTAAGTCACTTCAGTCGTGTCCGACTCTGTGTGACCCCATAGACGACAGCCCACCAGGCTCCTAGTGGACTCTTAACTTATACCATACAAAACTAAACTCAGAGCTGATTAAAGATTTAAATGTAAGATCTGAAACTATACAACTACTAGAAGGAAACATACTGGAGAAGATTTATAACATTGGTCTAAGAAATGATTTATTGTATGAGACACCAAAAGCATAGGCAACAAAAGGAAAAGCAGAAAACTAGGATTGCATCACACTAAAAAGCTGCCTCCCCCAAAGAACACATCAAAAACACATCTATATAAAAGCCAAACTGACAGCTACCAAACGGGAAGTTGTAGGCGAGAGACAAATTAGGAGTTGGGGATTAACATATACACACTGCTATATTTAAAATAGATAACCAACTAGGACCTGCTACTAAACCACAGGGAACTCTGTTCAATATTCTGTAACAACATATATGGGAAAATAATTTGTAAAGGAATAGGTATATGTATGGAGAAGGCAGTGGCACCCCACTCCAGTACTCTTGCCTGGAAAATCCCATGAATGGAGGAGCCTGGTAGGCTGCAGTCCATGGGGTTGCTAAGAGTCAGACAAGACTGAGAGACTTCACTTTCACTTTTCACTTTCATGCATTGGAGAAGGAAATGGCAACCCACTCCAGTGTTCTTGCCTGGAGAATCCCAGGGACGGGGGCGCCTGGTGGGCTGTCGTCTATGGGGTCGCACAGAGTTGAACACGAGTGAAGTGACTTAGTGGCAGCAGGTATATGTATGCGTGCATGTGCAAGCTCAGTCCTTTCAGTCACATCTGATTCTTTGCTACCCTATGGACTGTAGCCCACTAGGCTCCTCTGTCCATGGGATTCACTAGGCAAGAATACTGGAGTGGGTTTTCACGGCCTCCTAAGGGGATCTTCCTGACTCAGGGATGGCACTGGCATCTCCTGCATTGCAGGCAGATTCTTTACCAACTGAGCCACATAAGAAGCCAATATACATGTATATGTAAAGATGAATGTTTTGCTGTACACCTGAAACTAACACACATGGTAAATCAAATATACTCCAATGAGAAAATAATATGTCAATATGTGGAACAATTATCTCAACAAATTAACTGGAAAATTGCAGAAAGAGTCCTGAATCAAGACTCTAAGAAA
This sequence comes from Capra hircus, assembly GCF_001704415.2. NCBI lineage: Eukaryota > Metazoa > Chordata > Mammalia > Artiodactyla > Bovidae > Capra > Capra hircus. The sequence continues at coordinate 1,464,085 of NW_017189517.1, forward strand.
AATCCACAAATAATAGTGTAGGAAGGGAAAAGGAACATTCAAGTCCTGACCTGTGCCCCTGGGAGAGGACTCAGAATATAAGGGAGATTACACAGGTGGAGATCTACCCTGGGCGTGAGTGGTTCGAGCTATATATTGGGCATGCCAGGCCTTGGGTCTGACACAAGGAAGACAAGCACCCTTAGCTGGTTGCAGGGCCACGTGGACTAACAGGAGGGCTGTGGGAAGCCTGGACTCCCCCCTTGAGGACCATGTGCTCAGGGGCTTACTCCCAAGGCACGGTGGAGAGGAAAGATTTAGCCCGCACTTGTGGCTTCCTGTCTTTGCCACAACTACCCACCCCTACACTATGCCCTGCTTACTGCATGTGGATGCTCTGCACTGGGACAGGGGCTGCCATAATGAGGCAGAGAGCTGGGATGTGGAAAACAGAGGTGCATCTGGCCCAGGATGGCATCTGGATGGGACAGCTGGGGCCATGCTCATGGGGGGCACTTACACACCAGCCCACTGGGAGAAGTCCTGATCTCTGATTGAGGCCAGACTGCCACAGCAGATGACCCAGTACATGCCCAGAGACCATGCAGGCTTCACCTACACAATAGCACCCCTCTTCAACAGGGCAGGGACAACAGAGCCTGGAGGAAATGATCAACTTGGAGGGATCAATGGGTCTCAGATCAGAAGCTATGTTTAAGCAAGGTGGGAGAAACTCCTGCTAGTGCTAGCACAGGTGGCACATTGGAGCTAGCCTGGACCTCTGTCAGAAGCCAGCCTGTAGACTGGCTCCTTTTTTCCAATGTGCACAGGCCCCTCTTGTCCTTCTGCAGCAAGAGTTGCAGTGCTGTGAGAAAGGAGGGCACAGGCTTAGAGGGAATACAGCCAGCTCTGGCCTGACAATCAGGGGCTCTGCTCCAGAAACTTGGAACCCCACCCTGTTCCCAATAGGGCCTGAAAAGGCCACTGAGAATTGAGTTAGTCTCTGCCTCACATCTAGCTCCAGCCCTGGCACCACCAATCTGCTACCAAGGCGATAGCTGCTGGCACACCCTGAGGAAAGATGTGACGTGTGGTCTATCGAATCCAGACCCCTATCTGGATACTACAAAGGGTGTACAGGGATGCTCCCTCACAAGAACACCCCTTCAAGACCATAATATATAATTGATTCACTTAAAATCAAAAAGACAGGGACAAATGGGAAGACAGAAGGACTGGTCTCCATTGAAAGACTGAGAGAAAACCTCTGACACAACAACCGAAAAGCAGAGATAGATAATGTACTGGATAAAGAGTCTGAAGAATTAGTTATAATAATGCTAACTGAACTAGAAAAAAATAAACACAGGGACAATTCTAATAAGGAACTAGAAAATATAAAAAACAACCAGACAGAGCTGAAGAATACAGTAACTGATATGAGAAACACTCAAGAATAAACAGCAGACAGGATAATACACAAGAATGCATAATAATGGAAACCAGTCAATCAGAACAGCTAAAAGAAAAACCAAAAGTAAAAAAAAAAAGAGAGAAAACAGTTTAAGAGACCTATGGATAACATTCAGCATATCAGCATTCATATTATCGGCATCTAGAAGGACAAAAGAGAGAAAAGAGGGTAAAATGTGTTTGATGAATTTATGGCTGAAAACTTCCCAAACCAGAAGAAGGAAACACATCCATGAACACAAAGCACCAAACAAGATGAACCAAAACAAAGCCATACTTAGATGCAGTATAATTAAAATGGCAAATGTTAGAAATAAAGAGAGGATTCTAAAGGCAGCAAGAGACAACACAGAATTACATAAAAGGGAACTCCCTTAAGGCTATCTGCTGATTTTTGTATAGAAACTTTGCAGGCCGGAATGGAGGGCATGATATATTGATATTTAAAGTGTTGAAAGAGAATTACTTACAAATTGGAATACCTATCTAGTAAGATTATCATTCAGAATTGAAAGGGAGATAAAGAAATTCTCAGACAAGAAAAGACCATAAGAGTTCATCAATAAGAAACCAACCCTGAAAGAAATGTTAAAGGATCTTCTCTAAAGAGAAAAGAAGTAAGAATTTGTAGGAAAGGAAAAATTCTACTAGTAAAGATACTAGCCAAAATATGGAAGCAAACCAATTGCTCATCAACATAAAAATGGATACAGAACCAGTGTTGTACAAACAGACACGTGCACACACATAAAATGGAATATTATTCAGACACACACACAAAATGAAAATGTGCTATTTCAACAACAGGGATGGACTTGAGAGGAATTTTCCTTATTAAAATAAGTCAAATTAGAGAAAGAAAAAGACAAATACTGTGTAACATCATTTACATGTGGAATCCAAAAATACACCAAACTAGTGAATGTAACAAAGAAGAAGTTGGCTTAAAATGCAACATTTAAAAAACGAATATATAGGAATCTGGTCCCACCACTTCATAGCAAATAGAGGAGGAAACAATGGAAACAGTGACAGACATTATTTTCTTGGACTTAAATCACTGCAGATGGTGTCTGCTGCCATGAATTTATTTACTTATTTGTTTTTAATTTAAATTTATTTATTTTAATTGGAGGCTAATTACTTTACAATATTGTATTGGTTCTGTCACATCAACATGAATCTGCCACAGGCGTACATGTGTTCCCCATCCTGAACCACCCTCCTACCTCCATCCTTGTACCATCCCTCAGAGTCATTCCAGTGCACCAGCCCCAAGCATCCTGCATCGAACCTGGACAGGCAATTCATTTCTTATATGGTATTATACATGTTTCCATGTCATTCTCCCAAATCATGCCACCCTCTCTCTCTCCCACAGAGTCCAAAAGACTGTTCTATACATCTGTGTCTCTTTTGCTGTCTCACATACAGGGTGATTGTTACCATCTTTCTAAATTCCATATATGTGCGTTAGTATATTGTATTGGTGTTTTTCTTTCTGGTTTACTTCACTCTGTATAATAGGCTCCAGTTTCATCCACCTCATTAGAACTGATTCAAATGTATTCTTTTTAATATCTGAGTAATACTCCATTGCAAGGAGATCCAACCAGTCCTTTCTGAAGGAGATCAGCCCTGGGATTTCTTTGGAAGGAATGATGCTAAAGCTGAAACTCCTGTACTTTGGCCACCTTATACGAAGAGTTGACTCATTGGAAAAGACTCTGATGCTGGGAGGGATTGGGGGCAGGAGGAGAAGGGGACGACAGAGGATGAGATGGCTGGATGGCATCACTGACTCGATGGACTTGAGTCTGAGTGAACTCGGGGAGTTGGTGATGGACAGGGCGGCCTGGCGTGCTGTGATTCACGGGGTTGCAAAGAGTTGGAAACGACTGAGCTACTGAAATGAACTGAACTGAACTGAGCTGAATACTCCATTGTGTATATGTACCACAGCTTTCTTATCCATTCATCTGCTGGTGAAAATCTAGGTTGCTTCCATGTCCTAGCTATTATAAACCATGCTGCAATGAACATTGGGGTACACGTGTCTCTTTCAATTCTGGATTCCTCAGTGTGTATGCCCAGCAGTAGAATTGCTGGGTCATAGTTCAGTTCAGTCACTCATTCGTGTCCGAATCCTTGCAACCCCATGAATTCCAGCACGCCAGGCCTCCCTGTCCATCACCAACTCCCCGAGTTCACTCAGACTCACATCTGTTGAGTGAGTGATGCCATCCAGCCATCTCATCCTGTCGTTCCCTTCTCCTCTTGCATTACAGCATCAGAGTCTTTTCCAATGAGTCAACTCGTCACATGAGGTGGCCAAGGTACTGGAGTTTCAGCTTTAGCATCATTCCTTCCAAAGAAATCCCAGGGCTGATCTCCTTCAGAATGGACTGGTTGGATTTCCTTGCAGTCCAAGGGACTCTCAGGAGTCTGCTCCAACACCACAGTTCAAAAGCATCAATTCTTCAGCACTCAGCTTTTTTCACAGTCCAACTCTCACATCCATACATCACCACTGGAAAAGGCAGTTCTATCTTCAGGTTTTTAAGGAATCTCCACAATTTTCTCCATAGTGGCTGTACTAGTTTGCATTCCCACCAACAGTGTAAGAGGGTTCCCTTTTCTCCACACCCTCTCCAACATTTATTGCTTCTAGACTTTTGGATAGCAGCCATTCTGAATGGCGTGAAATGGTACCTCATTGTGGTTTTGATTTGCATTTCTCTGATAATGAGTGATGCTGAGCATCTTTTCATGTGTTTGTTATACATCTGCATGACTTCTTTGTAGAAATGTCTGTTTAGTGCTTTGGCCCATTTTTTTGATTGGGTTGTTTATTTTTCTGGAATTGAGCTGCAGAAGTAGCTTGTATATTTTTGATATTAGTTCTTTGTCCATTGCTTCATTTGCTATTATTTTCTCCCATTCTGAAGGTTGTCTTTTCACCCTGCTTATAGTTTCCTTTGTTGTGCAGAAGCTTTATTTTTAATTAGGTCCAATTTGTTTATTTTTGCTTTTATTTCCAGCATTTTGGGAGGTGGGTCATAGAGGACCCAGCTGTGATTTATGTCAGAGAGTGTTTTGCCTATGTTCTCCTCTAGGAGTTTTATAGTGTCTGGTCTTACATTTAGATCTTTAATCAATTATGAGTTTATTTTTGTGTATGGTGTTAGAAAGTGTTCTAGTTTCATTTTTTATAAGTGATTCACCAGTTTTCCCAGCACCACTTGTTAAAGAGGCTGTCTTTTCTCCATTGTATATTCTTGACTTCTTTGTCAAAGATAAGGTGTCCATAGGTGCATCGGTTTATCTCTGGGCTTTCTATTTTGTTCCCTTAATCTATATTTCTATCTTTGTGCCACTACCATACTGTATTGATGATTGTGGCTTTGTAGTAGAGCCTGAAGTCAGGCAGGTTGATTCCACCAATTCCATTCTTCTTTCTCAAGAATGCTTTGGCTATTCGAGGTTTTTTTTATTTCCACACAAATTTTGAAAGTGTTTGTTCTAGCTCTGTGAAAAATGCCATTGGTAGCTTGATAGGGATTGCACTGAATCTATAGATTGCTTTGAGTAGTATACTCATTTTGTATTTCTGTGTTGTCTGTTGTGATCTATCCATTTTCATTCCTAATTTTATTGATTTGATATATTTGCCTTTGTTTGGCTAATGGTTTATCAATTTTATTTGTCCTTTCAAAGAACTAGCTTTTGGGTTTGTTAATTTTTGATATGGTCGCTCTCTTTTTTTTTTCTTTTGCATTTATTTCTGCCCTAATTTTTAAGATTTCTTTCCTTCTACTAAACCTGGTGTTCTTCACTTCATTTCTTCCTTTTCTGGTTGCTTTAGGTGTAGAGTTAGGTTATTTATTTGACTTTGTTCTTGTTTCTTGAAGTATGCCTGTATTTCTATGAAATTTGACCTTAGCCTTTTCATACTGTTCATGGGGTTCTCAAGGCAAGAATACTGTAGTGGTTTGCCATTCCCAAGGAACTGACTGTGGCTCACATCATGAACTCCTTATTACCAATTCAGACTCAAATTGAAGAAAGTAGGGAAAACCACTAGACCATTCAGGTATGACCTAAATCAAATCCCTTATGATTATACAGTGGAAGTGAGGAATAGATTTAAGGGCAAAGATCTGATAGATAGAGTGCCTGATTAACTATGGATGGAGGTTCGTGACATTGTACAGGAGACAAGGATCATGGACCATCCCCAAGGAAAATAAATGAAAAAAAGCAAAATGGCTGTCTAGGGAAGCCTTACAAATAGCCGTGAAAAGAAGAGAAGCATAAAGCAAAGGAGAAAAGGAAAGATATACCCATTTGAATGCAGAGTTCTAAAGAATAGCAAGGAGAGATAAGAAACCTTTCTTCAGCGATCAATGCAAAGAAATAGAGGAAAAGAACAGAATGGGAAAGACTAGAGATCTCTTCAAGAAAATTAGAGATACCAAGGGAACATTTCATGCAAAGATGGGCTTGACAAAGGACATAAATGGTCTGGACCTAACAGAAGCAGAAGATATTAAGAAAAGGTGGCAAGAATACACGGAAGAACTGTACAAAAAAGATTTTTAAGACACAGATAATCACGATGATGTGATCACTCACCTACAGCCAGACATCCTGGAATGTGAAGTGAAATGGGCCTTAGAAAGCATCACTATGAACAAAGCTACTGGAGATGATGGAATTCCAGTTGAGCTATTTCAACTCCTGAAAGATGATGCTGTGAAAGTGCTGCACTTAATACGCCAGCAAATTTGGAAAACTCAGCAGTTGCCACAGGATTGGAAAAGATCAGTTTTCATTCCAATCCCAAAGAAAGGCAATGTCAAAGAATGCTCAAACTACTGCACAATTGCACTCATCTCACATGCTAGTAAAGTAATGCTCAAAATTCTCCAAGCCAGGCTTCAGCAATACGTGAACCATGAACTTCCTGATGTTCAAGCTGGTTTTAGAAAAGGTAGAGGAACCAGAGATCAAATTGCCAACATCCACTGGATCATGGAAAAAGCAAGAGAGTTCCAGAAAAACATCTTTCTGCTTTACTGACTATGCCAAAGCCTTTGACTGTGTGGATCACAATAAACTGTGGAAAATTCTGAGAGAGATGGAAATACCAGACCACCTGACCTGCCTCTTGAGAAATCTGTATGCAGGTCAGGAAGCAACAGTTAGAACTGGACATGGAACAACAGACTGGTTCCAAATAGGGAAAGGAGTATGTCAAGGCTGTATATTGTCACCCTGCTTATTTAACTTCTATGCAGAGTACATCATGAGAAATGCTGGACTGGAAGAAGCACAAGCTGGAATCAAGATTGCCGGGAGAAATATCACTAACCTCAGATGTGCAGATGACACCACCCTTATGGTCGAAAGTGAAGAAGAGCTAAAAGGCCTCTTGATTAAAGTGAAAGAGGAGAGTGAAAAAGTTGGCTTAAAGCTCAACATTCAGAAAACGAAGATCATGGCAACTGGTCCCATCACTTCATGGGAAATAGATGGGGAAATAGTGAAAACAGTATCAAAACAAATTTTTTTTTGGCTCCAACATCACTGCAGATGGTGATAGCAGCCACTAAATTAAAAGACGCTTACTCCTTAGAAGAAAAGTTATGACCAACCTAGATAGCATATTGAAAAGCAGAGACATTGCTTTGCTGACTAAGGTCCGTCTATTCAAGGTTATGGTTTTTCCAGTGCTCATGTATGGATGTGAGAGTTGGACTCTGAAGAAAGCTGAGTGCTGAAGAATTGATGCTTTTGAACTGTGGTGTTGGAGAAGACTCTTGAGAATCCCTTGGGCTGCAAGGAGATCCAACCAATCCATTCTGAAGGAGATCAGCCCTGGGATTTCTTTGGAAGGAATGATGCTAAAGCTGAAGCTCCAGTACTTTGGACATCTCATGCGAAGAGTTGACTCATTGGAAAAGACTCTGATGCTGGGAGGGATTGGGGGCAGGAGGAGAAGGGGACGACAGAGGATGAGATGGCTGGATGGCATCACTCACTCGATGGATGTGAGTCTGTGTGAACTCCGGGAGTTGATGATGGACCTGGAGGCCTGGCGTGCTGCGATTCATGGGGTCACAAAGAGTCGGGCATGACTGAGCGACTGAACTGAACTGAACTTGCCATTAGTACTGATTTTACAGTATCCCGCAGGTTTTCTGTTGTTGTGCTTTCATTTTCATTCATTTCTATCCATATTTTGATTTCTTCTGTGACTTGTTGGTTATTTAGCCATGTATTTTTCAGCCTTTATATGTTGGAATTTTTAACAGTTTTTCTCCTGCAATTGAGATCTAATCTTACTGCATAGTGGAAGATGCTTGTAATGATTTCAATTTTTTTGAATTTACCAAGGCTAGATTTATGGTCCAGGATGTTGTCTATCCTGTAGAACGTTCTGTGTTCACTTTATATAAAGGTGAAATTCATTGTTTTGGGGTGAAATGTCCTATAGATATCAATTAGGTCTAACTGGTCTGCTGTACACCTGTGGCAGATTCATGTTGATGTATGGCAAAACCAATACAATATTATAAAGTAATTATCCTCCAATTAAAATAAATAAATTTAAATTTAAAAATAAATAAATAAAAGACAAAAACTAAAAAAAAAAAAAAATTCTGTTTAGTTGATCTGTCCATAGGTGTGAGTAGGTATTAAAGTCTCCCACTATTATTTTATTATTGTTAATTTCCCCTTTCATATTTGTTAGCATTTGTCTTACATATTTTGGTGCTTCTATGTTGGGTGTGTGTATATTTATAATTGTTATATCTTCTTCTTGGATTGATCCTCTGATCATTGTATAGTGTCCTTCTTTGACTCTTTTCACAGCCTTTGTTTTAAAGTTTATTTTATCTGATATGAGTATTGCTACTCCTGCTTTCTTTTGGTCTCTATTTGCATGGAATATCTATTTCCGGCCCTTCACTTTCAGTCTGTATGTGTCCTTTGATTTGAGGTGGGTCTCTTGTAGACAACATATATAGGACTCTCGTTTTTATATCCATTCAGCCAGTCTTTGTCTTTTGGTTGGGGCATTCAGCCCATTTATGTTTAAGGTAATTATTGATAAGTATAATCCCATTTCCATTTACTTTATTGTTTTGGGTTCGAGTTTATACACCCTTTCTGTGTTTCCTTTCTAGAGAAGATCCTTTAGCATTTGTTGAAGAGCTGGTTTGGTGGTGCTGAATTCTCTCAGCTTTTGCTTGTCTGTAAAACTTTTGACTTCTCCTTCATATTTGAATGAGATCCTTGCTGGGTACAGTAATCTGGGCTGTAGGTTATTTTCTTTCATTACTTTAAGCATGTCCTGCCATTTCCTCCTGGTCTAAAGAGTTTCTATTGAAAGGTCAGCTGTTATCCTTATGGGAATCCCCTTGTATGTTATTTGTTGTTTTCCCTTGCTGCTTTTAATATATGTTCTTTGTGTTTGATCTTTGTTAATTTGCTTAATATGTGTCTTGGGGTATTTCTCCTTGGATTTATCCTGTTTGGGACTCTCTGGGTTTCCTGGACTTGGGTGATTATTTCCTTCCCCATTTCAGGGAATTTTTCAACTATTATCTCCTCAAGTATTTTCTCATGGTCTTTCTTTTTGTATTCTTCTGGGATTCCTATGATTCTAGTGTTTGGGTATTTAACATTTCCCTGGAGGTCTCTGACATTGTCCTCATTTCTTTTATTTTGTTTTTCTTTTTTCCTCTCTGATTCCTTTATTTCTACCAATCTATCTTCTACTTTACTAATCCTATTTTCTGCCTCTGTTATTCTACTATTGTTGCCTCCAGAGTGTTTTTGATCTCATTTATTGCATTATTCATTATATATTGACTCTTCTTTATTTATTCTAGGTCCTTGTTAAACCTTTATTGCATCTTCTCAATCCTTGTCTCCAGGTTATTTATCGGTGATTCCATTTTGATTTCAAGATTTTGGATCATTTTCACTATCATTATTCAGAATTCTTTATCAGGTAGATTCCCTATCTCTTCCTCTTTGGTTTGGTTTGCTGGGCATTTATCCTGTTCCTTTACCTACTGGGTATTCCTCTGTCTCTTCATCTTGTTTATATTGCTGTGTTTGGGGTGGCCTTTCTGTATTCTGGCAGTTTGTGGAGGTCTCTTTATTGTGGAGTTTCCTCGCTGTGGGTGGGGTTGTACAAGTGAGTTGTCAAATTTCCTGGTTATGGAAGCTTGTGTCAGTGTTCTGGTGGGTGGATCTGGATTTCTTCTCTTTGGAGTGCAATGAAGTGTCCAGTAATGTGTTATGAGATATCACTGGGTTTGGAGTAACTTTGGGCAGCCTGTGTATTGGAGCTCAGGGCTGTGTTTCTGTGTTACTGGAGAATTTGTGTGGTATGTCTTGCTCTGGAACTTGTTGACCCTTGGGTGGTGCTTGATTTCAGTGTAGGTATGGAGGCATTTGATGAGCTCCTGTGGATTAATGTTCCCTGGAGTCAGGAGTTCTCTGGTGTTCTCAGGATTTGGACTTATGCCTCCTGCTTCTGGTTTTCACTCTTATTTTTACAGTAGTCTCAAGACTTCTTCATCTGTACATCACCGTTGATAAAACATCCAGGTTAAAATGAAAAGTTTCTCCACAATGAGGAACACCCAGAAAGTTTCACACTTATATGGAGAAGTGAAGAGTGTGGAGGGAGTTAGAAGTGACCCTAATGAGATGAGGTGGAATCAAAAGAGGAGAGAGCAAGCTAGCCAGTAATCACTTCCTTATTTGTACTCCCCAGTCTGGATCACTCAGAGATGTTTACAGAGTTATACAGAGAATAGATGAGAGAGAAAGAAGACAGAGGTGGCCAGGATGATAAAGGGTGGGTATCAAAAGGAGAGAGACTGATCCAGCCAGTAATCACTTTCTTAAGTGTTCTCCACTGTCTGGAACACACAAAGAGATTCACAAATTTGGGCAGAGAAGAGAAGGGGGAGGGAGGAGATAGAGGTGACTTGGTGGAGAAAAAGAAGAGTCCAAAGGGGGAGAGAGCAGTGAAGCCAGTAATCTCACTACCAAGTAAAAATGAGTACTGAAGATTGGGTTCTTAAAGGTAAAAAATTGATAACAAATACCAAAAAGCAAAAATTAAAAATCTAAAGTAGAGGTTGGATTTTCAAAAATATAATATTAAAGAAAAGCAAAAAAAAGTCACAAAATTTGTTATATATATATATATGAAGTTTGCTTTAAAAATTGGGTCTTTCTTTTTTTGGCAAAGTAAAGTAGGTCATAAAAATGAAAATTAAAGAAGTAATAGAGGACTTAACAATTAAAAAAAAATAAAAAAAGAATGATAGTAAAGATAGTCTAGGACTTTCTCTGGTGGTGTTGTGGGCAGTGTGGGGTCAGTTCATTTTCAGATAGTACCTTGGTCCGGCTTATATTTCTCAAGATCTATAGGCCCCTTCCTATGTAGTGGGTACTAACTACAGGGTTTTAATCTATTGCACCTGTCACTTCCAAGGCGGTTCCCTCTGGTTTTTTGTGTCTTCTGTTTGCTGATCGCTTCAGTGTCTGATTTCCACCCTGACACAAGGGGGCGGTGGTGGACACTTTTTTATTTTCACTTGTTCAGTTGTACTGTGGGGAGGGAGGGACACGCAAACAAATAATACTGGCATGTGCTTGCAGTGTCTCAGCCACACTGGGCCTGCCCCCGCTCATGGTGCATGTGCCCTCCCTGCCCACACTGCTCAGGCTCTAGATAGCTCCACCGGGAACTGTTGGAGGCTGGCCTTGGGCTGCATGCACTTCCCAGGTCTAAGTCACTCAGGTTCAGGCACTCAGGTAGTCCTCAGAAGTGCAGATTTTGTTGGGCCTGTGTTTTGTGCCCTTCAGAGGTCCGAGCAGCTCAGGTGGTCAGGTGTTTGGTGACTGCTGTCACTGTGATTTATTGCCTCCCCCATCCCTGCAGCTCGGTTTTCTGGATGTGCAACTGGTGCAGCTTCTCAGGTGGATGTTGACCATCCAGAACCCCAAGAAGTCTTAGTTAGCAAAGAGGCCTGCTTGCAGTTTGGTAGATAATGTCTCTCTGGGGCTATGATTGCTCCCTTCTGGCTCTGGTTGCCTGTCACTGCAGGGGATGGTCTGTAGGGGGTAGCTCTGTTCAGTCCTTTGTTCTGTGAGTGGGCCTGGCAGTGTCTTAGGTTAGGGCTTTTCACGTGGTAGCTATCCCACAGTCTGGTTTGCTAGCCCAAGTTAGTTCCCTCAGATTGCCCTCGGGGCATTCAGACCTGGCCCTTACACTAAGCAATGCAGCCTGCGCCTCCCTGCCCAGGCCCTGCTTGCTAGTGGCTGGTGCAGGTGTCTGCGCTGCTTCTCCACTGGGGGAGTTACCATTGGGCATGTAATCTGTGGGGTTTAATTATTTATTTATTTTCCTCCCAGTTATGTTGCCCTCTCTGGTTCCAAGGCTAGCCACAGACTTGGCAGTGAGAGTGTTTCCTGGTGTTTGGAAACTTCTCTTTTTAACACTCCCTTCCCGGGATGGAGCTCCATTCCTACCTCTTTTGTCTCTTTTTTTGTCTTTTATATTTTTCCTACCTCCTTTCAAAGACACTGGGCTGCTTTTCTGGGTGCCTGATGTCCTCTGCCAGCATTCAGAAGTTGTTTTGTGGAATTTACTCAGCATTTAAATGTTCTTTTGATGAATTTGTGGGGGAGAAAGTTGTCTCCCCTTCCTATTCCTCCACTATCTTAGGACCACCCTGTTGACATGAATTAAAAAAAAAAAAAATCTATGCTCCTTGAAAGAAAAGCTGTGATAAATGTAGAAAACATATTAAAAAGCAAAGATATTACTTTGCCAACAAAGGTCTGTCTAGTAAAAGCTTTGGTTTTTCCAGTAGTCATGTATGGTTGTGAGAGTTGGACCATAAAGAAAACTAAACACAAAGAACTGATGCTTCTGAACTGTGGTGTTGGAGAAGACTCTTGAGAATCCCTTGGACTAAAAGGAGATCCAACCGGTCAATCCTAAAGAAAATCAGTCCTGAATATTCATTTTAAGGACTGATGCTGAAGATGCACTTCCAGTAATTTGGTCACCTGATTCAAAGAACTGACTCACTGGAATAGATCCTGATTCTGGGAAAGATTGAAGGCTAGAGGAGAAGGGAACAACAGAGGATGAGATGGCTGGATGGCATCACTGATTCAATAGACTTGAGTTTGAGCAAGTTCCAAGAGTAAGTGATAGACAGGGAAGCCTGGCATACTGCAGCCCATGGGGTCACAGTGAGTCAGACATGACTGAAAAACTGAACTGAACTGATGGCAATACAGAGAATACCTAGGATTAGAAGTTGTTCACATGTCTCAAAATTTAACAGAAAAAGATGTTTGTTTTAAATGAAACGATAAGCAGGGTGAACAGGAACTGTGTGTGCGCATGTCTGTGTGTGACATGGGGCAAGTGGTGGCGATGGATGAGCAGACAGTATGATGGAGCAGTTTAACACCAAATGTTTTCCTCTGTAGAGAGGTGATTCCCAGAATGAGCTGTTAAGGGAGACAGAAATGTCTGAATCTTCGTGCTTATGCCCAGCCATGGCAAAGCTTCATCTACCAGAAGGGGCTTGTTTCAGAACCCATCTTCACAAGTGCATCAGGCCTCGCAGGAAACACAAACATTTACACGTGTTCCTATCACGGCTATTCTTTACTGTTGCTCAAGCTTGGTGGAAGGCTGCAACTCAAAGGACAGAAGTTTGGCTAAAGTTTAGCCAAGCCAAGTCAGTGGGTATCTCATGGATAACTGTGAGCACTTCAGTCTCTGCTGTTGTTTAGAGAGGCAACATCTGTCCTTAGACAGTACTGTTGTTGCTGAAATGACAAGTCTGTGTGCCTGACTAAGAGTGAGGCCCTTCAAACTAAACTTTAGACTTTGAAACAGGGAAAGGCTTATTACAATTTCATACAAGGAAATGGGTGGCTAAGGCACTAAGAACCCAATGTTACTGAAAATTTTCAACAAATTCCTTTAAAAGCAATTGTGAGAGATGGGTGTGGTTACTTGTTGCAGACTTCTTGGTTTCATACATTTGATTTAAGGTCAGGTCATAGTCAGGTAATGATACTCCTGTAAATCTCTATCAGATGAATGTTATTTTCTGTCCTGAAAAGAATGGGCAATCTCAAGGCACAGCTTTCACCCATAAATGTCCCAGTTCTAGTTAAAGGGAAGCAGATCTCAGTTGGCAGCTCCATCAGGGCAAGTTTCCTACATTCTGCCCAGCTCTCAGCCCTAATGGAGCCAGGAACTCAACTCAAAAGGTCTTGAGTCTCCTCAGTATGCCCAAATGGGGAGACCAGTTCTCACAACTGAGACCCACACTGATAGTTTGCCCAGAGACAGGTATAGGGGAGAGGTTCACTGCTTTTTAATATGCTATCTAGGTTGGTCATAACTTTCCTTTCAAGGAGTAAGTGTCTTTTACTTTCATGGCTGCAATCACAATCTGCAGTGATCTTCTAGCCCCCCAAAATTAAGTCTAACACTGTTTCCACTGTTTGCCATCTATTTCCCATGAAGTGATGGGACCAGATGCCATGATCTTAGTTTTCTGAATGTTGAGATTTAAGCCAAATTTTCCACCCTTCTCTTTCACTTTCATCAAGAGGCTTTTTAGTTCCTCTTCACTTTCTGCCATAAGGGTGGTGTCATCTGCATATCTGAGGCTGTTGATATTTCTCCTGGCAATCTTGATTTCCGCTTGTGCTTCTTCCAGCCCAGCGTTTCTCATGATGTACTCTGCATAGAAGTTAAAAAAACAGGGTGACAATATACAGCCTTGATATACTCCTTCTCCTATTTGGAACCAGTCTGTAGCTCCACATCCAGGTCTAACTGTTACTCCCTGACCTGCATATAGGTTTCTCAAGAGGCAGGTCAGGTGGTCTGGTATGCCCATCTCTCTCAGAATTTTCCACAGTTTATTGTGATCCACACAGTCAAAGGTTTTGGCATAATCAATAAAACAGAAACAGATATTTTTCTGGAACTCTCTTGCTTTTTTGATGATCCAGTGGATGTTGACAATTTGATCTCTGGTTCCTCTGCCTTTTCAAAAACCAGCTCGAACATCACGAAGTTCATGGTTCATGTATTGCTGAAGCCTGGCTTGGAGAATTTTGAGCATTACTTTACTAGTGTATGAGATGAGTGTAATTTTGCAGTAGTTTGAGCATTCTTTGACATTGCCTTTCTTTGGGATTGGAATGAAAACTGACCTTTTCCAGTCCTGTGGCCACTGCTGAGTTTTCCAAATTTGCTGGCGTATTAAGTGCAGCACTTTCACAGCATCATCTTTCACGATTTGAAATAGCTCCACTGGAATTTCATCACCTCCACTAGCTTTGTTTGTAGTGATGCTTTCTAAGGCCCACTTGACTTCACATTCCAGGATGCCTGACTCTAGGTGAGTGATCACACCATCATGATTATCTTGGTTGTAAAGATATTTTTCATACAGTTCTTCTATGTATTCTTGCCACCTCTTCTTAATATCTTCTGCTTCTGTTAGGTTCATACCATTTTTGTCCTTTATCAAGCCCATCTTTACATGAAATGTTCCCTTGGTATTTCTAATTTTCTTGAAGAGATCTCTAGTCTTTCCCATTCTGTTCTTTTCATCTCTTTCTTTGCACTGATCACTGAGGAAGGCTTTCTTGTCTTTCCTTGCTATTCTTTGGAACTCTGCATTCAAATGCTTATATCTTTCCTTTTCTCCTTTGCTTTTCACTTCTCTTCTTTTCACGGCTATTTTTAATGCTTTCCTAGACAGCCATTTTGCTTTTTTGCATTTTTTTTTCCCATGGGGTTGGTCTTGATCCCTGTCTCCTATACAATGTCACGAACCTCCATCCATAGTTCATCAGGCATTCTGTCTATCAGATCTAGTCCCTTAAATCTATTTTTCACTTCCACTGTATAATCATAAGGGATTTGATTTAGGTCATACCTGAATCATCTAGTGGTTTTCCCTACTTTCTTCAATTTAAGACTGAATTTGGCAATAAAGAGTTCGTGATATGAGCCACAGTCAGCTCCTGTTCTTGTTTTTGCTGACTGTATAGAGCAGAAACACGCCGGCTGCCATGGATCATGCAAAAGCATGGCCAAGAGGAGCTACCCCTCACCTGAGGTCAGGGGCAGAGACCAAGAGGAGCTACCCCACGCCTGAGGTCAGGGGCAGTGGCAGATAGGAGCAACCTCACTTCCAAGCAGCAGCAGTTACATGGCCGCAGAAGGGCTGAGAGGAGCCACTCCATGTTCAAGGTCAGGAGGGGCAGCCGTGAGGAGATACCCCTCATCCAAAGTAAGGAGCAACAGCTGTACTTTGCTGGAACAGCCATGAAGAGATACCAAGTAAGATGGTAGCTGTTGCGAGAGGGCATCAGAGGGCAGACACACTGAAACCATAATCACAGAAAACTTGTCAATCTGGTCACATGGACCACAGCCTTGTCTAACTCAATGAAACTGAGCTCTGCTGTTTGGGGCCACCCTAGACGGGAGGGTCATGGTGGAGAGGTCTGGCAGAATGTGGTCCACTGGAGAAGGGAATGGCAAACCACCTCATTATTCTTGCCTTGAGAACCCCATGAACAGTATGAAAAGGCAAAATGATAGGATACTGAAAGAGGAACTCCCCAGGTCAGTAGGCGCCCAATATGCTACTGGAGATCAGTGGAGAAATAACTCCAGAAAGAAAGAAGGGATGGAGCCAAAGCAAAAAAAAAAAAAATACCCAGTTGTGGATGTGACTGGTGATAGAAGCAAGGTCTGATGCTGTAAAGAGCAATATTTCATTGAAACCTGGAATGTTGGGTCCATGAATCAAGGCAAATTGGAAGTGTTCAAACAGCAGATGGCAAGAGTGAACATCAACATTTTAGGAATTAATGAACTAAAATGGAATGTTAGGTCCATGAATCAAGGCAAATTGGAAGTGGTCAAACAGGAGATGGCAAGAGTGAATGTCAACATTTTAGGAATCAATGGACTAAAATGGACTGGAATGGATGCATTTAACTCAGATGACCATTATATTTACTACTGTGGTCAGGAATCCCTTAGAAGAAATGGAGTAGACATCATGGCCAACAAAAGAGTCTGAAATGCAGTACTTGGATGCAGTCTCAAAAATGATAGAGCAATCTCTGTTTGTTTCCAAGGCAAACCATTCAATATCACAGTAATCCAAGCCTATGCCCTAACCAGTAACACTGAAGAAGCTGAACCTGAACAGTTCTATGAAGACCTACAAGACCTTTTAGAACTAACACCCAAAAAAGATGTCCTTTTCATATAGGGGACTGGAGTGCAAAATTAGGAAGTCAAGAAACACCTGGAATAACAGGCAAATTTGGCCTTGGAATACGGAATGAAGCAGGGCAAAGGCTAATAGAGTTTTGCCAAGAAAATGCACTGGTTATAGCAAACACCCTCTTACAACAACACAAGAGAAGAATCTACACATGGACATCACCAAATGGTCACAATTCATATGGAGACAAAAAAGACCCTGAAAAACCAAAGCAATCTTGAGAAAGAATGGAGCTGAAAGAATCAACCTTCCTGATTTCAGATTATACTACAAAGTTACAGTCATCAAAACAGTATGATACTGGCACAAAAGCAGAAATACAGACCAATGGAACAAGATAGAAAGACCAGAAATAAAGCCACACACCTATGGGTAATTTTTTTTTTTTTCACAAAAGAGGAAAGAATATACAATGGGGCAAAGAGAGCCTCTTCCATAAGTGGTGCTGGGGAAACTGGACAGCTACATGTAAAATAAAGAAATTAAAACACTTCTTAACACTGTACACAGAGATAAATTCAAAATGGATTAAAGACCTAAATGTAAGACCAGAAACTATAAAACTCTAATAGGAAAACATAGGCATAACAGTTGATGACATGAATCAAAGCAAGCTCCTCTATGACACACTTCCTAGAGTAATGGGGTAAAAAACAAAAGTAAACAACTACGGCCTGATTAAACTTAAAAGATTTTACACAGCAAAGGAAACTATAAACAAGGTGAAATGAAAATCTTCAGGATAGGAGAAAATAATAGAAAATGAAAAAACTGACAAAGGATTAATCCCAAAATACACAAGCGTACAATTCAATGCCAGAAAAACAAACAACCCAGTCAAAAGTGGAAAAAATACATAAACCAACATTTCTCCAAAGAAGACATACAGATGGCTAAGAAACATGTGGAAAGATGGTCAACATCACTCATTATTAGAGAAATGAAAATCAAAACTACAATGAGATATCAACTCACACCAGTCAGAATGGCCATCATCAAAAAAGTCTACAAAAAATAAACGCTGGAGAAGGTGTGAAGAAAAGGGAACGCTTTTGCACTGATGGTGGGAATGTAAATTGATACAGCCACTATGGAAGATGGTATTATGGAGATTCCTTTAAGAACTAGGAATAAAACTACCATATGACCCAGCAATCCCACTACTAGGAATATACCATGAGGAAAACAAAATTGAAAAATACACATGTACCCCAATATTCATTGTAGCATTATTTACAATAGCTAGAACATGGAACCAACCTAGATGCCCATCAACAGATGAATGGATAAAGAAGTTGTGTTACAAAATGGAATATTATTCAGACATAAAAACAAACACATATGAGTTAGCTCTAATGAGGTGGATGAACCTAGAATCTTTTGTACATATACAAAGTGAAGTAAGTCAGAAAGAAAAAAAAAATATCTATCTATCTATCTATCTATATATATATATATATATATATATATATATATATATATATCGTTAACTAATGCATATATCTTGCCTGGAGAACGTCATGGATAGAGGACCCTAAAGGGTCCATGGGTCCGACATGATTTACAACTGAACAACAATGCATATATATGTAGTCTAGAAAGATGGTACTGATGAATTTATTTGCAAGGCAGCAACGGAGAAACAAACATAGAGGACAGACTTATTGACCCAGGGAGAAGGAAAAGGAGGGTGAGATGAGATGTATGGAGAGAGTAACATGGAAACTTACATTCAGTTCAGTTCAGTCACTGAGTCGTGTTCGACTCTTTGCAACCCCATGAACTGCAGCATGCCAGGACTCCCTGTCCATCACCAACTCCTAGAGTCCACCCAAACCTATGTTCACTGAGTTGGTGATGCCATCCAATCATATCATGCTCTGTCATCCCCTTCACCCACCTTCAGTCTTTGCCAGTATCAGGGTCTTTGCAAATGAGTCAGTTCTTCACATCAGGTGGCCAAAGTATAGGAGTTTCAGCTTCAACATCAAGTCCTTCCAATGAAGGACTTATCTCCTTTAGGATGGACTGGTTGGATCTCCTTGAAGTCCATGGGACTCTCAAGAGTCTTCTGCAACACCACAGTTCCAAAACATTAATTCTTCGGCACCCAGCTTTCTTCACAGTCCAACTCTCACATCCATACATGACTACTGGGAAAACCATAGCCTTGGCTAGGCAGACATTTCTTGGAAAAATAATGTCTCTGCTTTTTAATATACTGTCTAGGTTGGTCATAACTTTCCTTCCAAGGAGTAAGCGTCTTTTAATGCCGTGGCTGCAGTCACCGTCTGCAGTGATTTTGGAGCCCCCCAAAATAAAGCCTGTCACTGTTTCCTCTGATTCCCCATATATTTGCCATGAAGTGATGGGACCAGATGCCATGATCTTAGTTTTCTGATCTTTAGCTTTAAGCCAACTTTTTCACTTTCCTCTTTCACTTTCATCAAGATGCTCTTTAGTTCTTCACTTTCTGCCAAAAGGGTGTTTTCATGTGCATATCTGAGGTTATTGATATTTCTCCAAGCAAACTTGACTCCAGCTTGTGCTTCATCCAGTCCAGCATTTCTCATGATGTACTCTGCATATAAGTTACATAATCAGGGTGACAATATACAGCTTTACATTACCTTGTATAAAATAGATAGCCAATGGGAATTTGATGTATGTTTTACTGAACTCAATAAAAGGACTCTGTATCAAAACAGAGGGGTGGGATGTAGAGGGAGATGGGAGGCATGCACAAGTGGGAGGGGACATACGCATACCTATGGCTGATTCATGTCGATGTTTGACAGAAAACAAAAAAATTCTGTTATGAAATTATACTTCAAATGAAAAATAAATCAATTAAAAAATACATCAACATGTGGAACAATTATCTCAAAAAACTAACTGGAAAATTGCAGAAAATTTCCTGAACTAAGGCTCTAAGAAAGACCACAGGAAATAGGGCAGGGAGGGAAAAGGAGCATTCAAGTCCTGACCTGTGCCCCTGGGAGAGGACTCAGAATATAAGGGAGATTACACAGGTGGAGATCTACCCTGGGTGTGAGTGGTTCGAACTATATATTGGGCATGCCAGGCCTGGGGTCTGATACAGGGAAGACAAGCACCCTTAGCTGGTTTCAGAGAAATGTGGACTAATAGGAAAGCTGTGGGAAGCCTGGACTCCCCAGTTGAGGACCATGTGCTCAGGGGCTTACTCCTTAGACCGCACTTGTGGCTTCCTGTCTTCGCCACAACTACCCACCCCTACACATGCCCTGCTTACTTCATGTGGATGCTCTGCACTGGAGCAGGGGCTGCCATGACGAGGCAGAGAGCTGGGATGTGGAAAGCAGAGGTGCATCTGGCCCATGGAGGCATCTGGGTGGGACAGCTGGGGCCATCTCATGGAAGGCACTTACACAGGCAGCCCATTGGGAGAAGTCCTGATCACTGATGGAAGCCAGACTGCCACAACAGATGACCCAGAACGTGCCTAGAGCCCATGAGGGCCTCACATGCTCAATATCACCCCCCTTTAACAAGGCAGGGACAACAGAGGCTGGGTGAAGTGATAAGCTGTGAGGGACCAAGATGTCTTAGAACAGAAGCTATGCTTAAGATGGGTGGGAGATGCTACTGCTGATGCTGGCACAGGTGGTGCATTGGAGGTAGCCTGGACCTCTGTCAGCAGCCAGCCTATAGACTGGCTCCCTTTTTCCAGTGTGCACAGGCCACTCTTGTCCCTCTGCAGCAAGGGTTGCAGTGCTGGGAGAGGTGAGCGTACACAGAGGGAACACAGCCAGCTCTAGCCTGACAATCAGGGCTTTTGCTCCAGAAATTTGGGACCCCACCCTGCCCCTGATAGTGCTGAGAAGGCCACTAAGAATAGAGTAAGTCTCTGCCTCACATCTGGCTCCAGCCCTGGCACCACCAATCTGCTACCAAGGCAATAGCTGCTGGCACACCCTGGGGAAAGACATGTCTTATGGTCCATCAAATCCAGCAGCCCCCTCCCGCTGGGTACCACACAGAGTATACAGGGATGCTCCCCCACAAGGACACCCCTTCAAGACCATAATATATAACTGATTCACTTAAAATTAGACAGGCAGAGACAAATGGGAAGATAGAAGGACTGGTCTCCTTCTATCATTGAAAGACTGAGAGAAATACTTTGACCAAAAAAAGCAGAGATAAATAATGTACTAGGTAAAGAGTCCAAAGAATTAGTAATAATAATGCTAAATGAACTAGAAAAAAATAAAGAAACATAGTCAAAATTCTAACAAGAATATAGAAAATTAAAAAAACACACACACACACAGAGTTGAAGAGTATATAACTGATTGAAAAGCACACAAGAGTAAACAGCAGACAGGATAATACACAAGAATGCATAATTATGGAAATCACAAGTTAGAATAACTAAAAGACAAACCAGAAATGAGAACGGTTTAAGAGACCTATGGTAACATTAAACATATTAGCATTCATGTTATAGGCGTCTCAGAAGGACAAAGGAAAGAGAAGATAGCAAAATGTATTTGATGAAATTCATGAATGAAAACTTCCCAAACCAGAAGAAGGAAACACATCCAAGTACAGAAACCACACAGGTTACTAAACAAGATGAACCAAAATAAAATCACACTAAGATGCAGTATAATTAAAATGGCAGGAGTAAGAAATCAAGAGAGGATTCTAAAGGCAGCAAGAAAAAACACAGAATCCATAAAAGGGAACTTCCTTAAGACTATCTGCTGATTTTTGTATAGAAATTTTGCAGGCCTGAAGGGGGTGGCATGATATATTGATATTTAAAATGCTGAAAGAAAAATACTTATAACCTAGAATATCTGCCAATAGGATTATCACTCAGAATTGAAAGAAACATAAAATAACTTCTCAGACAAGCAAAAATTATGAGTTAATTAAAAGTAAACCAACCCTGAAATAATTGTTAGAGGATCTTCTCTAAACAGAAAAGAGGTACCAATTTGTAAGAAAGGAGAAATCCCACTAGTAAACATAGTAGCCAATTATGGAAGCAAACCAAATGCTCATCAATGGATAAAGAAGCAGTGTTGTATATAGAGTAACACACACAGACATACACACACACATAATAGGATATTACTCAGCCACAAAAATAGTGAAAATCTGCTATGTGCAGCAACATGAATGGACTTGTGAGGAATTATCCTCAGAGAAATAAGTCAAATTAAGAAAAAGAAAGACAAGTACTGTATAATATCATTTTATATTTGGAATCTAAAAATACAACAAAATAGTGAATGAAACAAAGAAGAAGCAGACCCATAAATACAGAGTAGAAACTAGTGTTTATCAGTGGTTTGGGGGAAGGGCAGGATAGCAGTATGGGATTAACACATACAAGCTACTATGTGTAAACTAGTTCAACAAGGATATATTGCACAGAACAGGGAAATATAGCCACTGTTTTGTAATAAATTTAAATGCAGTATAATCTACAAAAAACTGAATCACTATGCTATATACTGTAATATAGTATTGTAAGTCGACTATATTTCAATTAAAAAAAAACAAAGTGAAAAAGCAACCTACAGAAATAGAGAAAGGATTTACAAATCCTACATATGATGAGGGGTTGTTGCTGTTGTTGTTCAGTCACTCAGTCCTATCCGAATCTTTGTGACCCACAGACTGCAGCACGCCAGGATTTCCTGCCCATCACCGTCTCCCAGAGCTTGCTTGAACTCATGTCCATTGAGTTGGTGATGCCACCCTACCATCTCATCCTCTGTCATCCCCTTCTCCTCTTATCTTCAATCCTTCTCAGCATCAGGGTCTTTTCTAATGAGTTGTCTCTTCCCATCAGGTGGCCAAAGTATTGGAGTTTCAGCTTCGGTATCAGTCCTTCCAATGAATATTCAAGGTTGATTTATTTTAGGATTGACTGGTTTGATCCTGCAGTCCAAGTGACTCTCAATGGTCTTCTCCAACATCACAGTTCAAAAGCATGAATGTTTTTTATTTTTTACAATGGGGGATTCATAAAAAAAAAAACCTTCATATAATTCAACATCAAGAAAACAAACAGATTAAAATATGGGCCCAAACAGACAATTTTTTCCAAAGTTATACAAGTGGCCAAAAGGCACATGAGAAGTCACTTGAAATCACAAACCATCAGGGAAATGCAAATCAAATCCATGATGAGGTATTACCTCACACTCATCAGAATGTTAGTGTGTGTGTGTCAGTTTCTCGATTGTGTTTGACTCTTTGCTATCCTATAGACTACAGCACACCAGGCCCCTCTGTCCATGAAATTCTACAGTCAAGAATATTGGAGTTGGGGATCCATTCTCTTCCCCAGGGGATTTTCACCACCTAGGGATCCAACCTGAGTCACCAGGAAGCTCACACACATCAGAATAGCTATCATCAAAAAGACAAACAATAGTAAGTTCTGCCAAGAGGGTGCGGAGAAAGGGAACTCTCCTGCATTGACAGTGGGAATGTGAATTGGTGTGGCCATTAGAGAAAGCAGTGTGAAGTTTCCTCAGAAAATTAAATAAACCTACAACTATATTATCCAGCAACCTCACTTCTAGGTATCTGTTAAAGGAAGTAAAATCAAGACCTAGAATGGATACAAGCAATCTCATGTTTATTGCAGCATTATTCACAACAGACATTAAGTGGAAATAACCTAAATGCCCACTGACAGGTGCATGGATAAAGAAAGTATGAGGTATGCATACAAAGAATATTATTCATCTTTGAAAGGAAAGGAAATCCTGTCATGTGCTACACTGGTTGAAACTTGAGGCTATTATATGTGAAATAAACCAGTCACAGAGGAGAAATACTGGATGATTTCATCTATATGTTATCCAAAGAAGTCAGACTAGGAGGAGCAGATGGTAGAATGGTGGTTGCCAGGTTCTGGGGGAGTTGCTGTGCAATGGATATTGAGTTTTGCACAAATATGAACAATTTCTAGAGGTCTGCTGTACAACAGTGTACATCTATTTAGCAAGAGTGCACTGTACACTTAAAAATCTGAGTTTAAAAGTTATATGTTTTTACCAGAATGAAAAAGAAAAAAAATACATTTCCTCCTGCTTTCTACATATGTTAATGACAGTTATGAAAAAAAGCCACAAGACCTGAGTCACTCATTCTTAATTTCCTGGACTCTGAAGGGCATTATGCATCTTATTTTCTGATGATTTGCCCGACCTGCCCTCAACTCCTGAAAGTCATTCTCTGGATACCTTGGAAATGATCACCATCAACACAAATGCCTCCATTTGCAAAATACCTCATATTTTCACAGCACAGACCCCACTGTCCCTCCTCCTGTTGCAGGCATTTACAGACTCTTGGCGAGCTGTCAATCTCTCACACACAACTCTTGTCTTAATTATGGCCAATTTCAGTATAAGCAAAGATGGTCCAACCAGTCCCTTGTCCTCTCACCTCCTTTTCCTCTACTCCAGTGAACTTGTTTTCCACTCCTTACTTAATCATTTCCATATGTATGTGTTCAGTTTCTCAGTAGTGCCAGACTCTTTGTGGCCCCATGGACTGTAGCCATCCAGGCTCCTCTGTCCCTGGAATTTTCCAGGAAATAATACTGGATTGGGTTGCCATTTCATACTCTACAGGAACTTCTCCACTCAGTGCCACCTGAGAAGCCCAGTCACTCCCATGGCCATATGCTAAGACTTTATTCTTTCCAATAATAACAACTATTTCACAGTCCTATTCCTTAACTATAACCTCCTACTTTTTGGATATGGGAGTTGTGGAAGAATTGTGGTTACTGGAAAGAATAAAGTCTAAAACATTCTTTGACCACTAGGATCTGTAATACACTGAGTGAAAGTTGCTCAGTCATGTCTGACTCTTTGTGACCACATGGACTGTACAGTCCATGAAATTCCCCAGACTAGAATACTGAAGTGGGTAGCCTTTCCCTTCTCCCAGGGATCTTCCCAACCCAGGGACCGAAACCAGATTTCCTGCATTGCAGGCAGATTCTTTACCAGCTGAGCCAAAAGAGAATCCAAAGAATACTGGAGTGGGTAGCCTATCCCTTTTCGAGTGGATTTTCCCAACCGAGTAATTGAACTGGGGTCTCCTGCATTGCATGTTGATTCTTTACCACCTAAGCTATCAGTGAAGCATAATACACTGAACCTACAAAATTTTGTTATCTGTCACTCCACTTACATCCTCAGATTCCTCATTATTCAGATTATATTATAGTCAATTATAAGAATTAGTAATGGAATGCATGTCTTATTCCAGTGGCAGTGTTGTTCTCATGTGGGTAAATCATTACTATGATAGTTTAATATTTCAAAAGTTCCCAGTAGAACATGTACTAAAGCCTTGTGGATGTATTAGAGAGGGTGCATTTGAGTTATGAGAATGGAATTGACAAGATATTTTGACAATGGGAGATTAGAGAGAGTAAGTAAATAAGGATGACTACTATTTATCTATCTTGGGACATGGAGTATAGATTGTTGAGAAACTAACAGGCTTAAGTGAATACAAGAAGGGGCATACACTTGTATGAGAGAAGATAATATGCTTCCAGTCCCACTGTGTTTCAACTGCCTCTGTGTCATTCAGATGGAGAAATCCAGGTAGTAGCTAAAAATACGGTCAAAGACCTCAGAAGAAAATTCAGAGCAGAGGTTACTGAAGTATAAGGTAAGGAAGTTAAATCCGTATGAGTGAAGGAAATCATTTAAGGTAAACCATATGAAGCAAAACATAAAAAGAAGAGACTACATCGAGATCAAAATAAAAACTGCTTTAGGAAAGTTTGGCTTATTTTTTAAAATGTTTATTGATATCCATCACAGTGTGTAGTCAACATAACCTCAGATATGCAGATGACACCAGCCTTATGGCAGAAAGTGAAGAGGAACTAAAGAGCCTCTTGATGAATGTGAAAGAGGAGAGTGAAAAAGTTGGCTTAAATCTCAACATTCAGAAAACGAAGGTCATGGCATCCAGTCCCATCCCTTCATGGGAATTAGATGGGAAACAGTGGAAACAGTGTCAGACTTTCTTTTTCTGGGCTACAAAATCACTGCAGATGGTGACTTCAGCCATGAAATTAAAAGATGCTTACTTCTTGGAAGAAAGTTATGACCAACCTAGATAGTATATTCAAAAGCAGAGATATTACTTTGCCAACTAAGGTCCGTCTATGGACCTAAGTCAAGGCTATGATTTTTCCTGTGGTCATGTATGGATGTGAGAGTTGAACTGTGAAGTAGGCTGAGTGCTGAAGAATTGATGCTTTTGAACTGTGGTGTTGGAAAAGACTCTTGAGAGTCCCATGGACTGCAAGGAGATCCAACCAGTCCATTCTGAAGGATATCAACCCTGGGATTTCTTTGGAAGGAATGATGCTAAAGCTGAAACTCCAGTACTTTGGCCACCTCATGCGAAGTGTTGACTCATTGGAAAAGACTCTGATGTTGGGAGGGATTGGGGGAAGGAGTAGAAGGTGGTAACAGAGGATGAGATGGCTGGATGGCATCACTGACTCGACAGACATGAGTCTGAGTGAACTCTGGGAGTTGATGATGGACAGGGAGGCCTGGCGTGCTGTGATTCATGGGGTTGCAAAGAGTGAGACACGACTGAGCAACTGAACTGAACTGAACTGAATTCTCTCCCGAAAGAGAGAAATTATAGAAAAATAGAGATACATTTATCTGTATTATAACAAGCTATATAATTATTCTAAAATATTCATGTATTACATAACTCCAAAGGGATGGATTGTGATGCTTCCCAGGTGGAACAGTGGTAAAGAATATGCTCCAAATGCAGGAGATGCAAGAGAGGCGGGTTTGATCGCTGGGTTGGGAAGATCCCTTGGAGTAGGAAATGGAAACCCACTCCAATATTCTTGCCTGGAGAACCCATGGACACAGGAGCCTGGCAGGCTACAGGCCATGGGGTCACAAAGTGTCAGACAAGACTGAACACACATGCATCCAAAGGTATAGATTATTAGAAAAACTGTTTTCTCATTAGAACATGACCTTACATGATAAGAAGATACATTTTTATTTCATTCTCATACATTTTCACAGCAACATCTTTCAGGATTTGAAATAGCCCCACCAGAATTCCATCACCTTCACTAGCTTTGTTCATAGTGATGTTTCTAAGGCCCACTTGACTTCACATTCCAGGATGTCTGGCTCTAGGTGAGTGATCACACCATCGTGATTATCTTGGTTGTAAAGATCTTTTTCATATAGTTCTTCTGTGTATTCTTGCCACCTCTTCTTAATATTTTCTGCTTCTGTTAGGTCCATACCATTTCTGTCCTTTATCGAGCCCATCCTTGCATGAAAAGTTCCCGTGGTAACTCTAATTTTCTTGAAGAGATTTCTAGCCTTTCCCATTATGTTTTATTTTTTTAATTTTGTTAAGGATTTTTGCATCTATATTCATCAGTGATATTGCCTGTAGTTTTCTTTTTTTAATTTTTATTTTTACTTTATTTTACTTTACAATACTGTATTGGTTTTGCCATACATTGACATGAATCTGCCACGGGTGTACATGAGTTCCCAATCCTGAACCCTCCTCCCACCTCCCACCCCATATCATCTCTCTGGATCATCCCTGTGCACCAGCCCCAGGCATCCTGTATCCTGTATTGAACATAGACTGGCATTTCATTTCTTACATGATAGTATACATGTTTCAATGCCATTCTCCTAAATCACCCAACCCTCTCCCTCTCCCTCAGAGTCCAAAAGTCCATTCTATACATGTGTCTCTATAGGCAAAACACTCTCCGACATAAATCACAGCAGGATCCTCTATGATCCACCTCCCAGAATACTGGAAATAAAAGCAAAAATAAACAAATGGGATCTAATTAAAATTAAAAGCTTCTGAACAACAAAGGAAACTATAAGCAAGGTGAAAAGACAGCCTTCTGAATGGGAGAAAATAATACCAAATGAAGCAACTGACAAACAACTAATCTCAAAAATATGCAAGCAACTTATACAGCTCAATTCCAGAAAAATAAACAACCCAATCAAAAAATGGGCCAAAGGACTAAATAGATATTTCTCCAAAGAAGACATATGGATGGCTAACAAACACATGAAAAGATGCTCAACATCACTTATTATCAGAGAAATACAAATCAAGACCACAATGAGGTACCATTTCACACCAGTCAGAATGGCTGCAATCCAAAAATCTGCAAGCAATAAATGCTGGAGAGGGTGTGGAGAAATGGGAACCCTCCTACACTGTTGGTGGGAATGCAAACTAGTACAGCCACTATGGGAACAGTGTGGAGATTCCTTAAAAAATTGCAAGTATAAATACCATTCTGTCTTTTTCCTCTATTTCTTTGCATTGATCACTGAGGAAGGCTTTCTTATTTCTCCTTGATATTCTTTGGAATTCTGCATTCAGATGTTTACATCTTTCCTTTCCTCTTTTGCTTTTCATTTCTCTTCATTTCACAGCTATTTGTAAGACCTCCCCAGACAACTATTTTGCTTTTTTGCATTTCTTTTCCATGGGGATGGTCTTGATCCCTGTCTCCTGTACAATGTCACAAACCTCCATCCATAATTCATCAGGCACTCTATCTATCAGATCTAGTCCCTTAAAACTATTTCTCACTTCCACTCTATAATCATAAGGAATTTGATTTAGGTCATATCTGAATGGTCTAATGGTTTTCCTTACTTTCTTCAATTTCAATTTGAATTTGGAAATAAGGAGTTCATGATCTGAGCCACAGTCAGCTCCTGGTCTTGTTTTTGCTGACTGTATAGAGCTTCTCCATCTTTGGCTGCAAAGAATATAATGAATCTGATCTCGGTGTTGACCATCTAGTGATGTCCATGTGTAGAGTCTTCTCTTGTGTTGTTGGAAGAGGGCGTTTGCTATGACCAGTGCGTTCTCTTGGCAAAACTCTATTATTCTTTGCCCTGCTTCATTCCGCATTCCAAGGCCAAATTTGCCTGTTACTCCGGGTGTTTCTTGATCTTCTACTTTTGCATTCCAGTCCCCTATAATGAAAAAGACATCTTTTTTTGGGTGTTAGTTCTAAAAGGTCTTGTAGGACTTCATACAACCGTTCAACTTCAGCTTCTTCAGTATTACTTGTTGGGGCATAGGCTTGGATTACTGTGATATTGAATGGTTTGCCTTGGAAACGAACAGAGATCATTCTGTCATTTTTGAGATTGCATCGAAGTACTGCATTTCAGACTCTTTTTTGACCATGATGGCTATTCCATTTCTCCTAAGGGATTCCTGCCCATAGTAGTAGATATAATGGTCTAGAACAGAGCTAGAACTAGAACTAGAACAAAGAACTAGTTCTAGGTCTAGAACTAGAACAAATCTAGAGGAGGCAATGGAATTCAAATTGATCTATTCCAATCCTGAAAGATGATGCTTTGAAAGTGCTGCACTCAATATACCAGTAAATGTGGAAAATCTGGAAGTGGCCAAAGGACTGGAAAAGGTCAATTTTCATTCCAATCCCAAAGAAAGGCAGTGCCAAAGAATGCTCAAACTACCACACAATTGCACTCATCTCACATGCTAGTAAAGTAATGCTCCAAATTCTCCAAGCCAGGCTTCAGCAATATGTGAAACATGAACTTCCAGATGTTCAAGCTGGTTTTGGAAAAGGCAGAGGAAACAGAGATCAAATTGCCAATATCAGCTGGATCATGGAAAAAGCAAGAGAGCTCCAGAAAAATATATATTTCTCTTTTATTGACTATGCCAAAGCCCTCGAATATGTGGATCACAATAAACTGTGGAAAATTCTGAGAGATGGGAATACCAGAGCACCTGACCTGCCTCTTGAGAAACGTATATACAGGTCAGGAAGCAACAGTTAGAACTGGACATGGAACAACAGACTGGTTCCAAATAGGAAAAGGAGTACATCAAGGCTGTATACTGTCACCCTGCTTATTTAATTTCTATGCAGAGTACATCATGAGAAATGCTGGGCTGGAAGAAGCACAAGCTGGAATCAAGACTGCTGGGAGAAATATCAATAACCTTTGATATGCAGATGACACCACCCTTATGGCAGAAAGTGAAGAGAAACTAAAAAGCCTCTTGATGAAAGTGAAAGAGGAGAGTGAAAAAGTTGGTTTAAAGCTCAACATTCAGAAAAGTAAGATCATGGCATCTAGTCCCATCACTTCATAGCAAATAGATGGGGAAATAGTGTCAGACTTTATTTTTGGGGCCCCCAAAATCACTGCAGATGATGACTGCAACCTTGAAATTAAAAATGCTTACTCCTTCGAAGGAAAGTTATGACCAACCTAGATAGCATATTCAAAAGCAGAGATATTACTTTGCCAATAAAGATCCATCTAGTCAAGGCTATGGTTTTTCCAGTGGTCTTGTATGGATGTTGAACTGTGAAGAAAGCTGAGCACCAAAGAATTGATGCTTTTGAACTGTGGTGATGGAGAAGACTCTTGAGAGTCCCTTAGACAGTAAGGAGATCCAACTAGGAGATCAGTCCTGAGTGTTCATTGGAAGGACTGATGCTAAAGCTGAAACTCCAATACTCTGGCCACCTCATGGGAAGAGCTGTCTCATTGGAAAAGGCTCTGATGCTAGGAGGGTTTGGGGGCAGGAGGAGAAGGGGACGACAGAAGATGAGATGGTGGGATGGCATCACTGACTCGATGGACATGAGTTTGAGTAAACTCCTAGAGTTGGTGATGGACAGGGAGACTGGAGTGCTGAGATTCATGGGGTCGCAAAGAGTCAGACAGGACTGAGCGACTGAACTGAACTGAACTGAACTTATGGGCCTTTCCCTTATGATTTAAGATGCACTATAAAAATTCATCTATTTATGTTAGGATCTCTGTAAACAAAGTCCCATCTAAAGCATTGGATCTAAGTGCCTGAAATATTCTGACCCTCATACAAATTGTGGCATCTAAGATGATATGTTGTCCTTAAATACTGGAAGAGAAAAGATTTATCTGAAATCATTGATGCCTATCAAATACCAAAAAATCGAACAGGCAGGACTGGGGCTCTGACTGGTTATTTTCCCATTTGCTTTTAGAAATTTTCTTCCCTCAAATATAGCATCATCATTCCTGTAACAAGAACAATGCCTTTTCCTGAAGTTATCCAGAAAGTCAAAGGGAAAATTAGGTTATAAACTTGGCCCAGTTTTTACTTAGACATGTGATCTTCCCAAGTCATTTGACTTATCTAGTTTTCAGTTCCTTATGTAAAATATTTTAAAAATATATGATTATCAATAGGATTAAGTAAAAGTCTGCTGCATAGCATGTAAGATATTAACTCTCTCCAACACAGTTCCACAAAACCAGGAGTTATTCTCTATTATCCCGATTGATGTCCCCAGGAAAATACTTGGCACAAAGCAGTTAATCAGTAAATATTTCTGGAATGGATAAATTAATTTAATCTTAATTTACCTGACTTTAACATCTTTCAAGTTGCAAATAAAAAGCAAAAAGAAAAAAAAAAGACATACAGAAAAAAATTTACATCAATAAAAATAGGTAAAACTATTTCATGGGAGCCGTGAGATCATAATATAGTTGCTTTGAATGGGAAATACCAAATCAGACCTAGTAGAAAATCTTAAAATATGCAAAACAGGAACATTCTGTGTCATAATTTCTATTCATCTCAGTTTTTAAGTAAGCTTACAGTAAGAAAGCAAAACAAAATAAACTTTCACCAGGAGGTAGGAGTTTTGAATATTTTTAATGCATTCTTATGTATATTTTCTGAATTGTCTACTCTCTTCAATTAGTTTAATAAGCTAACACCACATTTTGCCATTACCAAGTATGTCTCATCCCCACCTATGCCACCTGTGGTCACTGTTCTGCTGGTGTTTGTAATGTAGAAGGCTTAAATGCTAGGGCTATTCTTTTTATGAATGAATGTTGCAAACAGGTCTATTTTTTATTTATCCGTGTATCGACTGGAGATCCTCATATCATTTTACAAATCTCTTTCCCTTTCCATAAATTGATTTCTTTTCCTCTTTCATTTGGTTAAACATTAGCTGCATGTTCTTTTTAAAATGCCTCTATGTTTTAGTGATTTAGATATTTAGCCCTGAATTCATTTCAATTTTTCATCATCCATTGAAGTCTAATAAACTTCCTGAATAATTTAGTGGTTGTCCAAGCCTTTGCAAAATACATTTCCTACTGATCCAATTCACCTTTCAGACAACACTATAGCATTTCATGGATAATGAAGGTAACATAACAGATGTAACCAACTCTTTGTCCTGTCCATTATAATATTGCTGTCATTCATTTAACTTATCTGTATGCTGTAATCACCTAATACATTGTTAGTGTTATTACTTTGAACAGTTATATAGAATATCAATGAAGAAGAAGTAAAATATCTTATTTTCCCTTCATGTATTCCTTCTCTGATTGTTGCTTTCCTTGCATAGATCTAAACTTATGACCCACATCATCTTTCTTCTTGAAGAACTTTTAACATTACTAGCAGGACAAAACTGTTGGAGATAAATTCCTTCTCTTTTAGTGAATCAGACTATATTTTCTCTTCACTTTCAAAGAATTATTTTGCAGGATATAGAATACTAGGTTGGTATCTATTTTTTTTAAATATTTTAAGATTTCACTCTCCTCCTTTGTTTGTGTGTATTTTTAGGAGAAGTCCTCTGGAGTTCTTGTTTTGTTCTTCAATAGGTTAGGCTCCTTACCCTTTAACTTCTTTCAAGTTTTCACTTAATCTTTGGTTTTCTCAAACTTTAATATTGTATTCTTTTTATGGTACGTTCTTATTGAAATATAATTGCTTTACGATGTTGTGCTAGTTTCTGCTGCACAACAATGTGGCTCAGCCATATGTATACATATGGTATCCTTCTAAATACGTATAATAATAATATATATATAAGCATATAAAATCTATATGTATGTAATATTGGACTTTATCCTGCTTGTTGTTCTCTAAGCCTTTTTTTTTTTTTTTTTGCGTGTGGTTTCAGTTCAGTTAAGTTCAGTTCAGTCGCTCAGTCGTGTCCGACTCTTTGTGACCCCATGAATCACAGCACGCCAGGCCTCCATCATCATCTCCTGGAGTTCACTGAGACTCACATCCATTGAGTCCGTGATGCCATCCAGCCATCTCATCCTGGGTCGTCCCTTTCTCCTCCTGCCCCCAATCTCTCCCAGCATCAGAGTCTTTTCCAATGAGTCAACACTTCGCATGAGGTGGCCAGAGTACTGGAGTTTCAGCTTTAGCATCATTCCTTCCAAAGAAATCCCAGGGTTGATATCCTTCAGAATGGACTGGTTGGATCTCCTTGCAGTCCAAGGGACCCTCAAGAGTCTTATCCAATACCACAGTACAAATGCATCAATTCTTTGGCGCTCAGCCTTCTTCACAGTCCAACTCTCACATCCATACATGACCACAGGAAAAACCATAGCCTTGACTAGACGGACCTTAGTTGGCAAAGTAATGTCTCTGTTTTTGAATATACTATCAAGGTTGGTCATAACTTTTCTTCCAAGGAGTAAGCGTCTTTTAATTTCATGGCTGCAGTCACCATCTGCAGTGATTTTGGAGCCCAAAAAATAAAGTCTGACACTGTTTCTACTGTTTCCCCATCTATTTCCCATGAAGTGATGGGACCAGATGCCATGATCTTCATTTTCTGAATGTTGAGATTTAAGCCAACTTTTTCACTCTCCTCTTTCATTTTCATCAAGAGGCTTTTTAGCTCCTCTTCACTTTCTGCCATAAGGGTGGTGTCATCTGCATATCTGAGGTTCTTGATATTTGTCCCGGCAATCTTGATTCCAGCTTGTGTTTCTTCCAGTCCAGCGTTTCTCATGATGTGCTCTGCATATAAGTTAAATAAGCAGGGTGACAATATACAGTCTTGACAAACTCCTTTTACTATTTGGAACCAGGGTGTTGTTCCCTGTCCAGTTCTAACTATTGCTTCCTGACCTGCATACAGATTTCTCAAGAGGCAGGTTAGGTGGTCTGGTATTCCAATCTCTTTCAGAATTTTCCACAGTTTATTGTGATCCACACAGTCAAAGGTTTGGCATAGTCAATAAAGCAGAAATAGATGTTTTTCTGGAAGTCTCTTGTTTTTTCCATGATCCAGCGGATGTTGGCAATTTGATCTCTGGTTCCTCTGCCATTTCTAAAATAGCTTAAATATCAGGGAGTTCACAGTTCACGAATTGCTGAAGCCTGGCTTGGAGAATTTTGAGCATTGCTTTACTAGCGTGTGAGATGAGTGCAATCATGCAGTAGTTTGAGCATTCTTTTGCACTGACTTTCTTTCGGATTGGAATGAAAACTGACCTTTTCATTCCTGTAGCCACTGCTGAGTTTTCCAAACTTGCTGGCATATTGAGTGCAGCACTTTCACAGCATCATCTTTCAGGATTTGAAACAGCTCAACTGGAATTCCATCACCTCCACTAGTTTTGTTCATAGTGATTCTTTCCAAGGCCCACTTGACTTCACATTCCAAGATGTCTGGCTCTAGATTAGTGATCACATCATCATGATTATCTGGGTCGTGAATATCTTTTTTGTACAGTTCTTCAGTGTATTCTTGCCACTTCTTCTTAATATCTTCTGCTTCTGTTAGGTCCATATCATTTCTGTCCTTATCGAGCCCATCTTTGCATGAAATATTCCCTTGGTATCTCTAATTTTCTTGAAGAGGTCTCTAGTCTTTCCCATTCTGTTCTTTTCCTCTATTTCTTTGCATTGATCTCTGAGGAAGGCTTTCTTATCTCTTCTTGCTATTCTTTGGAACTCTGCATTCATATGCTTATATCTTTCCTTTTCTCCTTTGCTTTTTGCCTCTCTTCTTTTCACAGCTATTTGTAAGGCCTCCCCAGACAGCCATTTTGCTTTTTTAATTTCTTTTCCATGGTGATGGTCTTGATCCCTGTCTCCTTTACAATGTCACGAACCTCATTCCATAGTTCATCAGGCACTCTGTCTATCAGATCTAGGCCCTTAAATCTTTTTCTCACTTCCACTGTATAATCATAAGTGATTTGATTTAGATCATACCTGAATATTCTAGCGGTTTTCCCTACTTTCTTCAATTTAAGACTGAATGTGGCAATAAGTAGTTCATGATCTGAGCCACAGTCAGCTCCTGGTCTTGTTTCTGTTGACTGTATAGAGCTTCCCCATCTTTGGCTGCAAAGAATATAATCAATCTGATTTCAGTGTTGACCATCTGGTGATGTCCATGTGTATAGTCTTCTCTTGTGTTTTTGGAAGAGTGTCTGTCATTAATTTTGGAACAGTCTCAGCCAATATTACTTCAATTATTTCTTCTGCTCCATTCTCCACTTCTAATAGTCTAATTGTGTGTATGTTATATTTTTTGAAATTATCCCAGAGTTCTTGGATGTTCTGTTCTCTTATTTTTTTTCTTTGCATTTCAGTTTAAAAAGATTCTTTTATTGATGCATCTTTAAGCTTACTAATTTTTTCCTTTGCCCTGTTGAATTTATTTATCTGTCCATCAATGCTATTATTCATTACTATTATAGTATGCTGGATTTCTGTCATTTTCTTTTAAGATATTCTTAGCATTTCCATCTTTCTACTAACATTGCTCATATATTCTTGAACATTTTCCACTTTTTCTATTAGAGCCCTTAACATTTAAATAAAGATTATTTTAAATTCCCTATCTGATAATTCCAAAATCGGTATCATACCTGAATCTTATTGTGATGAATTATTAGTCTCATTAGACTGTGTTTTGGTCTTACCTTTTAGGGTGCTTTGTACTGTTTTGTTAAAATCTAGATGATATATTTGGTAATATGGAATATGGTAATCAGCGTTCTCCAGGTAGACAGACCAAAACATTCATTCAGGTTTTCTGATAAGATGTTATGGACTATATATATTATATTACATATATTTCATGAACCTTGAAAGAAGTAATTGATAAATTGGACTTCATTAAAGTGAAAAACTTCTGTTCTATGAAATACAGGGGATTCTCTGGTGGCTCAGATGGTAAAGCGTCTGCCTGCAATGAGGGAGACCCGGGTTCGATTCCTGGGTCAGGAAGATCCCTTGGAGAAGGAAATGGCAATCCACTCCAGCACTCAGAAAATCCCATGGACAGAGGGACCTGATAAGCTATAGTCCATGGGGCCTCAAAGAGTCTGACACAATTGAGCGACTTCACTTTCCATGAAATACAATGTTCAGACCATGAGAAGACAAGCCACAGACTGGGAGAAAATATTTGAAAAAAAAAAATTGATAAAGGACTATTATCTAAAATATACAGAGAACCCTTCAAACTCAACAGTATGCAAACTAGTACAGCCACTATGGAGAACAGTGTGGAGATTCCTTAAAAAAATTGCAAATAGAACTGCCTTATGACCCAGCAATCCCACTGCTGGGCATACACACCGAGGAAACCAGAATTGAAAGAGACACATGTACCCCCATGTTCATCGCAGCACTGTTTATAATAGCCAGGACATGGAAACAACCTAGATGTCCATCAGCAGATGAATGGATAAGAAAGCTGTGGTACATATACACAATGGAGTATTACTCAGCCATTAAAAAGAATATATTTGAATCAGTTCTAATGAGATGGATGAAACTAGAGCCGATTATACAGAGTGAAGTAAGCCAGAAAGAAAAACACCAATACAGTATACTAACACATATATATGGAATTTAGAAAGATGGTAATGATGACCCTGTATGCAAGACAGCAAAAGAGACACAGAAGAGTAGAGCAGACTTTTGGACTCTGAGGGAGAGGGAGAGGGTGGGATGATTTGGGAGAATGACATTGAAACATGTATACTATCATGTAAGAAACGAATCGCCAGTCTATGTTCAATGCAGGATGCAGGATGCTTGGGGCTGGTGAACGGGGATGATCCGGAGGGATGATGTGGTGTGGGAGGTAGGAGGGGGATACATGTTTGGGAGCTCATGTACACCCGTGGTGGATTCATGTCAATGTATGGCAAAACCAATACAGTATTGTAAAGTAAAATTAAGTAAAAATTAAAATTAAAAAAAATCTGATTACAAAATGAACCAAAATCTTAACAGACACTCTGGTGAAGAAGATATATAGAAGGGGAAATAAAACATATGAAAAGATACTCCACATCAGGGTATATATCAGGGAAATGCAAAGTAGCACAACAGTGAGATACCATTACACACTTAATAGAATGACCAAAATCCAAAACACTGACATTACCAAAGGATGTGAAGTAAGGATGTAAAACAATAAGCACTTAAAAAAATTAATTTATTTATTTTAATTGAAGGCTAATTACTTTACAATACATTGGTGGGTTTTGCCATATATTGACATGAATCAGCATGGATGTACCTGTGTCCCTGTCCCAAAACACCTCCCACCTAACTCCCCAACCCATTCCTCTGGGTTGTCCAGTGTACCAGCTGTGAGTGCCCTGCTTCATGCATCAGACTTGGACTGGTCACCTATTTCACATATGGTAATATAATGTTTCAATGAGATTCCCTCAAATCATCCCACCCTCACCTTCTCCCAGAATCCAACAGTCTTATTCACTATAGGTGAAAATGCAACACAATACAACCACCTTAGAAGACAGTCTTGTGTTTCTTAAAAAAAAAAAAAAAAACAAGCATATGTTTAACATACAGTCAAGTAATTGTGCTCATTGCTATTTATCCCAAGAAGTTGAAAACTTAAGTCCATAAAAAATAATTTATATACAAATATTTGTGAAAAACTTATTCTTAATTGAGAAAACTTGGAGGCAACCAAGAGGTCCTTCAGTAGGTGAAATGATAAACTGTAGTACTTTTGAATAATGAAATATCAATCAGTTCTAAAAAATAATGAACAATGAAGCCATGAAAGACATGGGGAAATCTTAAATACATATTACTAGGTGAAACAAGTCAATGTGAAAGGGCTACCAACTGTATGATTCCAACTATAGAGCATTATGAAAAAGGCAAAAGTCTAAAGAATGAAAAGATCAGTGGTGACAGAGGGGTGGGGAGGGGTGAATAGGCAGACTACAAAAAATTTTTAGGTCAGTCAAATTGGATTGTATGATACTATAATGATGGATATATGTCATTATAAAGGTGGCCAAATCCATGGACTATGAAATACCAAGAAGAACCTTAATGTAGATTAAGTAATTCAGGTGAATATGATCTACCAATGCAGATTCATCAATAGGAACAAATGCACCACACTTGTAGTGGGGATTGAGAATCAGTTCAGTTCTGTTGCTCTGTCATGTCTGACCCTTTGCAACCCCATGGACTGCAACATCCCAGGCCTCCCTGTCCATCACCAGCTCCCAGAGTTCACTGTCCATAGAGTCGGTGATGCCATCCAACCATCTAATCCTCTTTCAGCCCCTTCTCCTCATGCCTTCAATTTTTCTGAGCAACGGGGTCTTTTCCAATGTGTCAGGTCTTCACATAGGTGACCAAAGTATTCGAGTTTCAGCTACAGCATCAGTTCTTCCAATGAATATTCAGGACTGATTTCCTTTAGGATGGACTGGTTGGAACTCTTTGCAGTCCAAGAGACTCTCAAGAATCTTCTCCAATACAACAGCTCAAAAGCATCAATTCTTAGGTGCTCAGTTTTATTTACAGTCAAACACTCACATCTATATGTGACTACTGAAAAAATCATAACTTTGACTAGATAGACCTTTATTGGCAAAGTAATATCTCTGCTTTTTAATATACTGTCTAGGTTTGTCATAACTTTTCTTCGAAGGAGCAAGCGTTTTAATTTCATGGCTGCAGTCACCACCTACAGTGATTTTGGAGCCCAGAAAATAGTCTGTCACTCTTTCAATTGTTTCCAGATTTATTTCCCATGAACTGATGGGACCAGATGCCATGATCTTTGTTTTCTGAATGTTGAGCTTTAAGCCGACTTTTTCACTCTCCTCTTTCACTTTCATCAAGAGGCTCTTTAGTTCTTCTTTGCTTTCTGGCGTAAGGGTGGTGTCAT
This sequence comes from Capra hircus, assembly GCF_001704415.2. Classification (NCBI taxonomy): domain Eukaryota; kingdom Metazoa; phylum Chordata; class Mammalia; order Artiodactyla; family Bovidae; genus Capra; species Capra hircus. Next base: position 1,503,034 of record NW_017189517.1, read on the forward strand.
CTGAATATCTGAGATTATTGATATTTCTCCCAGCAATCTTGATTCCCGCTTGTGCTTCATCCAACCCAGGATTTCTCTTTATGTAGTCTGCGTATAAGTTACATAAGCAGGGTGGAAATATACAGCCTTGATGTACTCCTTTCCCAATTTGGAAAGACCATCCCCCAGAAAAAAAAATGCAAAATGGTGAAATGGGTGTCTGAGGAGGCCTTACAAAAAGCTGAAAAAAGGCAACTGTTGCTTCTTGACCTGCATACAGATGTTTAGTGAGACAGGTCAGGTTGTCTGGTATTCCCATCTCTTTCAGAATTTTCCACAGTTTGCTGTGTTCCACATAGTCAAAGGAATTGGCATGGACAATAAAGCAGAAGTAGATGTTTTTCTGGAACTCTCTTGCTTTTTGATGATCCAATAGATGTTGGCAATTTGATCTCTGGTTCCTCTTCCTTTTCTAAATCCAGCTTGCATATCTGGAAGTTCACGATTCTCATACTGTTGAAGCCTGGTTTGATTAATTTTGAGCATTAATTTGCCAGGGTGTGAGATGAGCACTTTTGTGCAGTAGTTTGAACATACTTTGACATTGCCTTTTTTTTGGTATTGGAATGAAAACTGACCTTTTCCAGTCCTGTGGCCACTACTAAGTTTTCCAAATTTGCTGGCATACTGAGTGCAGCACTTTCACAACATCATCTTTTAGGATTTGAAATAGCTATACTGGAATTCCATCATCTCCACTAGCTTTGTTCATAGTGATCCTTCATAAAGCCCATTTGACTTCGTAATCCAGGATGCTTGGCTCCAGGTGAGTGATCATGCTATCTTGTTTATCTGGGGCATGAAGTTCTTTTTTGTATAGTTTTTCTGTGTATTCTTGCCACGTCTTCTTAATATCTTCTGCTTCTATTAAGTCCATAAAATTTCTTTCCTTTATTGTGCCTATCTTTGCATGAAATGTTCTGTTCCTATCTCTAATTTTATTGATGAGATCTCTAGTCTTCCCATTCTATTGCTTTCTTCTATTTCTTTGCATTGATCACTAAGGAAGTCTTTGTTACCTCTCCTCGCTATTCATTCGAACCCTGCATTCAAATGGGTATATCTTTCCTTTTCTTCGTTGTCATTCACTTCTCTTCTTTTATCAGCTTTTTGTAAGGCCTCCTCAGACACCCATTTCACCATTTTGCATTTCTTTTCTTGGGGATGGTCTTGATCACTGCCTCATGTACAATGTCACGAAACTCCATTCAGCATTCTTCAGACACTCTATCAGATCTAATTCTTTGAATAATCATAAATGATTTGATTTAGGTCATACCTCTGTGGTCTATTGGTTTTCCATACTTTCTTGATTATTAGTCTGAATTTGGCAATATGGAATTCATGTTCAGAGCCATAGTCAGCTCCCTGTCTTGTTCCTGCTGACAGTATAGAGCGCCTCCATCTTTGACTGCAAAGAATATAATCAATGTGATTTTGGTATTGAGCATCTGGTGATGTCTATGTGTAGAGTCTTTTGTGTTGTTGGGAAAGGCTGTTTTATATGAGCAGTGCATTCTCTTGGCAAAACTCTGCGAGCCTTTGTCCTGCTTCATTTGGTATTCCAAGGCCAAATTTGCCTGTTACTCCAGGTATCACTTGGCTTCCTACTTTTGCATTCCAGTCCCATATTATGAAAGGGACATCATTTCTGAGTGTTCTAGAACATCTTGTAGGTCTTCAGAGAACTGTTCTAGTTCAACTTGTTCAGCATTACTAATCAGGGCATAGACTTGGATTACTGTGATATTGAATGTTTTGCACTGGAAACGAACAGAGATCATTCTGTCGTTTTTGAGACTGTATCCAAGTACTGCAACTTGAGCTCTTTTGTTGACTATGATTGCTACTCCATTTCTTCTAAGGGATTCATACCCACAGTAGTAGATATAATGGTCATCTGAGTTAAATTCACCCATTCCAGTCCATTTTAGTTTGCTGATTCCTAAAATGTTGATGTTCACTCTTGAATCCTCTCTTTGATCACTTCCAATTTGCCTGGAACTAACATTCCAGGTTCCTATGCAATATTGCTCTTTACAGCATTGGCCTTTACTTTCATCACCAGTCATATCCACACCTGGGTATTGTTCTTGCTTTGGCTCCATCTCTTCATTCCTTCTGGAGTTAGTTCTCCACTGATCTCCAGTAGCATATTGGACACCTACCAACCTGGGGAGTTTGTCTTTTAGTGTCCTGTCTATTTGCCTTCTCATACTGTTCATGGGGTTCTCAAGGCAAGAATATTGAAGAGATTTGCCATTCCTTTTCTCCAGTGGACCTTGTTTTGTCAGAGCTTTCCACCATGACCTGTCTGTCATGGGTGGCCTTACACAGCCTGGCTCATAGTTTCATTAAGTTAGGCAAGGCTGCGGTCCATGTGATCAGATTGGTTAGTTTTGTGCAAGTGTGGGTTTCATTCTGTCTGCCCTCAGATGGAGAAGTATAAGAGGCTTATGGAAGCTTTCTGATGGGAGAGACTCACTGAGGGAGAAACTGGGTCTTGCTCTGATGAGCCAGGCCATGCTCAGTAAATCTTTAACCCAATCTTCTGTTGATGGGTAAGGTTGTGTTCCCTCCATGTCATTTGACCTGAGGCCAAACTATCCTAGAAGTAAAGAAGATAATGGAAACCTTCTTCAAAAGGTGCCATGCAGACACTGTTTCACTCACTGCCCCCGACCCTATAGCAGGCAACCGCCGACCCATGCCTCCGCTGGAGATGCCTGGAAGTTCAGTGGCAAGTTTGGGTCAGTCTCTTGTTGGGTCACTGCTCCTTTCTTCTGAGTCCTGGCCCATGCAAGATTCTGTTGTGACCTCCAAGAGTCTGTTTCCTCAGTCCTGTGTAAGTTCTGGCAACCGTATTGTGGGGTTAATGGTGACCTCCTCCAAGAGAGCTTATGCCATAACCAGGTTTACTGCAATGAGAGCCCCTGCCCCCACAGCAGTCCACTGCTGACCAGTACTTCTACAGGAGACACTCAAATACAGTTTTGTCTCAGTCTCTGTGGATGCTCTGGGTCCTGGTGCACACAAGGTTTGTTTGAGCCCCCAGAGAGTCTCTGGTGGGTATGGAGTTTGATTCTAAATGTGCCTTTGACCCTCTTATCATCTTGCTGGGGCTTATTCTTTGTGCTTGGATGTAGGGTATCTTTTTTTGGTGGGATCCAACATTCTCCTGTTGACCATTGTTCAGCAGCGAGTTGTAATTTTGGTGTTCTTGCAGGAGAAGTTGAGCACACATCCTTCTACTCTGCCATCTTGGAGAAAATGTTGAGAATGGAGAAGTCTATACATGTGTGGACACAGGGAATATATGGGAAATATCTGCACCTTCCTCACAATTTTGCTGTGAATATAAAACTACTCTAAAAATAATGACCCTAAAAATGAAACAAATAAAAAATATACATTCAGGGGTCACTTTCTTTGTCTAAGGCTTCTAGAGCACCCAAAGTTGGATAAGCTATGTCCTTGATCCAGTTGACTGCTCTCAGATCCTTCCACTCTTCTACTTTAAGTTCTCCCATAGTATCAGGGTGCAGGGGGCAGTGAATGTATAAAAGATAAGCACACAAAGTGCTTTTTGGTGACGAAATAGCTCTGCATCTTGGCTGTGCTGATAGTTACATGCACTTAACATATGTGACCACATATCTAGGCACTATGGCTCAGTCAAGTTGACAAATAAAGGTAACCATGACAGGGACTGAGGTTTATAAATTACCCTTTATTGCAAGCTTTGTTGGATAAAAAACAAATATCCTCTAAAGTAATGAGGGAGTTGATTTGAAAAGATGATTACAATGTGTATAATGAACAAAATCTGAAAGTGTCTCCTAGTCAGCCAGAAAGGAATTTTATTTTTGTAACAAGGAGTTAACACGGCTAGAAAGAATTGTTCATGGAAGAGTGACGTGAACCAGTGGCATGAACAAACAGTTCATATGATGTTCAGGTTCATAAGATGCTGTGATAGGAAACTAGAGTCAGAAATGTTTTTCCTGACAGTCCACGCATTCTCAAGAGGGATCCATTTGGGAGTGTTGCTCCAAGGTTCATTTGTTATTTGTTTAAGCATCCCAATATTTGTTTAAACTTAGGGGTGAGTTAAAGTTCAGAACCATAGAAACAGAAGAGAAACTTTAACATTTGTTCAAGTTACAGTTCTCACAAATCACTGGAGCAAACAGTCCAGCTAATTAATCATTTATAAGACAATGTGAAATTGGAGGGTCTGTGCCTGAGTTCTAGGTAAATAAGGGGATGACCTACAAATCTTAGCTAGGTCATAAGGGAAAGAGTGACACTTTGCTGTAGGCTGTTTCTCAGACCACAAAACATGGTGGGATTTCTTTAATAATAACGGTTTTACAAGATCTCAGGGCTCTGGTAAATTTCAAAATTACCAGGTTTCATGTTAATCTAATTATGAGTTGGGCTTATTTAAGGTTTCTTATTGATATAGCTGCCAGAGGCTTCAAGGTCCACTAGTTCTGTCCTTGAATTTCTCTCTTCTACTGTTTTAGGTTTCCCTAATAATACCTTCTTAAATAACAGCAGCAAATCATAAATTTGAGCATTGTTGATTGGGTGAGAAGGTATTAAGTTCAGTTCAGTTGCTCAGTCGTGTCTAACTGTTTGCAGTCCCATGGACTGCAGCATGCCAGTCTCCCTGTCTATCACTAACACTCGGAGCTTGCTCAAACTCATGTCCATCGAGCCAGTGATGCCATCCAATCATTCCATACTCTGTCATTCCCTTTTCTTCCTACCTTGAATCTTAAGCAGTTCTAACTGTTGCTTTTTGACCTGCATGTAGATTTGTCAGGAGGCAGGTAAGATGGTCTGATATTCTCATTTCTTTAAGAATTTTCCACATTTTTGTGTGATCCACACAGTCAAAGGCTTTGGCTTAATCAATGAAGAAGAAACAGACGTATTTCTGGAATTCTCTTTCGTTTTCTATGATCCAAATGATGTTGGCAACTGGGTCTCTGGTTCTCTGCCTTTTCTCAATTTACCTTGAAAATCTAGAAGTTCTTGGTTCATGTACTGTTGAAGCCTCACTTGGAGAATTTTGAGATTTACTTTGGTAGCATGTGAGATGAGTGCAGTTGTTCAGTACATTGAACATTCTTTGGCTTTGCCCTTCTTTGGGATTGGAATGAAAACTGACATTTTCCAGTCCTGTGGCCACTGCTGAGTTTTCAAAATTTGCTGGCATATTCAGTACAATAAGCTCACAGCGTCATCTTTTAGTACATGAAGTAGCTCAGCTGGAATTCCATCATCTCCACAAGCTTTGTTTGTAGTGATGGTTCCTAAGACCTGCTTCAGTTCACTTTCCCAGATGTCTGGATCTAGGTGAGTGATCACATCATCATGGTTATCTGGGTCATTAAGACCTTTTTGTATAGTTCATCTGTGTATTCTTGTCACTTTTTTTTAATATCTTCTGCTTCTGTTAGGTCCATACAGTTTCTGTCTTTTATTGTTCTCATTTTTGCATGAAATGTTCTGTTCATATCTCCGTTTATCTTGAAGAGAACTCTATTCTTTCCCGTTCTATTATTTTCCTTTTTCTTTGCATTGATCACTAAAGAAGGCTTTCTTACCTCTTCTTGCTATAAAGTATGGGGACATCAAAGCTCTTCAGTCTCATAAATCTGTCTTTTAATGTGTTCCTGGGCTGTGGCCTTCAGAAGCGTTTCTAATTTCCTCTTCCTCCTGCCAGTGACTTGAAAGGATGTTTCTTGACTCTTCACTATGAGAAACTGATGGGATTCCTGGACTCCAAGAAATCATGGAGGCCTTCCTAAATTTTGCAGTCTCTGAACAGTATGAAAAGGCAAAATGATAGGATACTGAAAGAGGAACTCCCCAGGTCAGTACGTGCCCAATATGCTACTGGAAATCAGTGGAGAAATAACTCTAGAAAGAATGAAGGGATGGAGCCAAAGCAAAAAAAAAAAAAAAAGCTGTGGATGTAACTGGTGATAAAAGCAAGGTCCGATGCTGTAAGAGCAATTATGCATAGGAACCTGGAATGTCAGGTCCATGAATCAAGGCAAATTGGAAGTGGTCAAACAGAAGATGGCAAGAGTGAACGTCGACATTCTAGGAATCAATGAACTAAAATGGACTGGAATGGGTGAATTTAACTCAGATGACCATTATATTTACTGCTGTGTGCAGGAATCCTTTAGAAGAAATGGAGTAGCCATCGTGGTCGACAAAAGAGTCCGAAACGCAGTACTTGGATGCAGTCTCAAAAACGACAGAATGATCTCTGTTCTTTTCCAAGGCAAACCATTCAAAATCACAGTAATCCAAGCTTATGCCCCAACCAGTAACGCTGAAGAAGCTGAAGTTGAACGGTTTTATGAAGACCTACGAGAACTTTTAGAACTAACACACAGAAAAGATGTCCTTTTCATTATAGGGCACTGGAATGCAAAAGTAGGAAGTCAAGAAACACCTGGAGTAACAGACAAATTTGGCGTTGGAATGCAGAATGAAGCAGGGCAAAGGCTAATAGAGTTTTGCCAAGAAAATACACTGGTCAAAGCAAACACCCTCTTCCAACAACACAAGAGAAGATTCTACACATGGACATCACCAGATGGTCAACACCGAAATCAGATTGATTATATTCTCTGCAGCCAAAGATGGAGAAGCTCTATACAGTCAACAAAAACAAGACCAGGAGCTGACTAAACTCAGATCATGAACACCTTATTACCAAATTCAGACTCAAATTGAAGAAAGTAGGGAAAACCACTAGACCATTCAGGTATTACCTAAATCAAATCCCTTATGATTATACAGTGAAAGTGAGAAATAGATTTAAGGGCCTAGATCTGATAGATAGAGTGCCTGATGAACTATGAAATGAGGCTCACGACATTGTACAGGAGATAGGGATCAAGACGATCCTCATGTAGAAGAAATGCAAAAAAGCAAAATGGCTGTCTGGGGAGGCCTTACAAATAGCTGTGAAAAGAAGATAAGTGAAAAGCAAAGGAGAAAAAGAAAGATATAAGCATCTGAAAGTAGAATTCCAAAGAATAGCAAGAAGAGATAAGAAAGCCTTCCTCAGTGATCAATGCAAAGAAATAGAGGAAAAGAACAGAATTGGAAAGACTAGAGATCTCTAAAGAAAATTAGAGATAGCAAGGGAACATTTCATGCAAAGATGGGCTCAATAAAGGACAGAAGATATTGAGAAGAGGTGGCAAGAATACACAGAAGAACTGTACAAAAAGGATCTTCACAGCCTGGATAATCATGATGGTGTGATCATTCATCTAGAACCAGACATCCTGGAATGTGAAGTCAAGTGGGCCTTAGAAAGCATACCTACGAACAAAGATAGTAGACGTGATGGAATCCCAGTATAGCTATTTCAAATCCTGAAAGATGATGCTGTGAAAGTGCTGCACTCATTATGTCAGCAAATTTGGAAAACTCAGCAGTGGCTACAGGAATGGAAAAGGTCAGTTTTCATTCCAATCCCAAAGAAAGACAATGCCAAAGAATGCTCAAACTACCGCACAATTGCACTCATCTCACATGCTAGTAATGCTCAAAGTTCTCCAAGCCAGGCTTCAGCAATATGTGAACCGTGAAATTCCTGATGTTCAAGCTGGTTTTAAAAAAGGCAAAGGAACCAGAGATCAAATTGCCAACATCTGCTGGATCATGGAAAAAGCAAGAGAGTTCCAGAAAAACATCTATTTCTGCTTTATTGACTATGCCAAAGCCTTTGACTGTGTGGATCACAATACACTGTGGAAAATTCTGAGAGAGATGTGAATACCAGAGCACCTGACCTGCCTCTTGAGAAATCTGTATGCAGTCAGGAAGCAACAGTTAGAACTGGACATGGAACAACACACTGGTTCCAAATTGGAAAAGGAGTACATGGAGGCTGTATATTGTCACCCTGCTTATTTAACTTATATGCAGAGTACATCATGAGAAATGCTGGACTGGAAGAAACACAAGCTGGAATCAAGATTACCGGGAGAAATATCAAGAACCTCAGATATGCAGATGACACCACCCTTATGGCAGAAAGTGAAGAGGAACTGGATAGCCTCTTGATGAAAGTGAAAGAGGAGAGTGAAAAAGTTGGCTTAAATCTCAACATTCAGAAAATGAAGATCATGGCATCCGGTCCCATCTTTTCATGGGAAATAGATGGGGAAACAGTGGAAACAGTGTCAGACTTTATTTTTGGGGGCTCCAAAATCACTGAAGATGGTGACTGCAGCCATGAAATTAAAAGACACTTACTCCTTGAAAGAAAAGTTATGACCAGCCTACATAGCTTATTCAAAAGCAGAGACATTACTTTGCCGACTAAGGTCCGTCTAGCCAAGGATATAGTTTATCCAGTAGTCATGTATGGATGTGAGAGTTGGACTGTGAAGAAGGCTGAGCGCTGAAGAATTGATATTTTTGAACTGATGTTTTGGAGAAGATTCTTGAGAGTTCTTTGGACTGCAAGGAGATCCAACCAGTCCATTCTGAAGGAGATCAGCCCTGGGATTTCTTTGGAAGGAATGATGCTAAAGATGAAACTCCAGTACTTTGGCCACCTCATGCGAAGAGTCAACTCTTTGGAAAAGACTTTGATGCTGGGAGAGATTGGTGACAGGAGGAGAAGGGGACGACAGAGGATGAGATGGCTGGATGGCATCACTGACTCGATGGAAGCGAATCTGATTGAACTCCGGGAGTTGGTGATGGACCGGGAGGCCTGGCCTGCTCTGATTCATGGGGTCACAAAGAGTCAGACATGACTGAGCGACTGAACTGAGGAGTTTCTGACACTCACTCAAGTCCATACTCAGTCTCTGGCAATTCATCAGAGTTTCTGTCTAGGTGGACTTACCAGTTTGTGGCTCCAGCATCATCCGTTTCAGGTAAGCATATCTGAGCTGTGATTCTCTGTATTTGCCTGTTACCCAGATTTGGGAGTGGGTTTTGCCCTATGACTTCAATTCTCTGGTGGTTTTAGAAAGTCATTTATTTTCAGTTTGTTCATATCATTTCGTGCTTGAAGGATGAGAGTTTTGTTTTTTAAGCCCTTTCCGTGTCAGAGCTGAAACCAGAAGTCCTCAATGTCATTATAATTTATGATTAAGAATCATTTTACCTAAGTTACAGAGCATAAAATCAAATGCACCAATTAAATGTTTTATATATTTTATCTTTGTTTGTATTTATCCTTGTGAATGACTTGTTGTTTTCATTGATGTAAAGTGTGGTAGTTTATAAATTTTTACTTCACACAATCAAACGTTGAAAGAAATTCTAATTTACTCCATTTGGAAATGAAAAGAACACATCTCTACACAATTTTGTTGATAGATTATTTTACTTCTTGCACATACCTACTTTTACTTTTTAAGCCTATTCATACATATAAAATTATTTATTGTTAAAAATTAAATTTCAATAGCTGCATTTCAATGGGTGTATCTTTTCCCTTTTGTCTTTCATTTCTCTTCTTTTCATAGATATTTGTAAGGGCTCCTCAGATAAACATTTGGTTTTTGCATTTCTTTTTACTGGGGATGGTCTTGATCCCTGCCTCCTGTACAATGTCATGAACCTCAGTCCATTGTTCTTCAGGCATTCTGTCTATCAGATCTAGTCCCTTAAATCTATTTCCACTTCCACTGTATAATCATAAAGAATATGATTTAGGTCACAACTGAGTGGTCTAGTGGTTTTCCCTACTTTCTTCAATTTAATTCTGAATTTGACAATAAGGCATTCATGATCTAAGCCACAGTCAGCTCCTGGTCTTGTTTTTGCTGACTGTATAGAGCTTTTCCATCTTTGGCTGCAAAGAATATAATCAATCATATTTTGCTATTGACCATCAGGTGATGTACATGTGTAGAGTGTTCTCTTGTGTTGTCGTAAGAGGGTGTTTGCAATGACCAGTGTGCTTTTTTGGCAAAATTATGTTAGCCTTTTTCCTGCTTCATCCTGTACCCCAAAGCTAAATTGGCCTGTTATTTCAGCTCTTTCTTGACTTCCTACTTTTGCATTCCAGTCCCCTACAATGAAAAGGACATCTTTGTGTGTATCTGTGTGTGTGTGTGTGTGTGTGTGTGTGTGTTAGTTCTAGAAAGTCTTGTAGGTCTTCATAGAACCATTCAACTTGAACTTCTTCAGCATACCAGTCAGGGCATAGACTTAGATTACTGTGATATTGAATGATTTGCCTTGGCAACAAACAGAGTTCATTCTATCATTGTTGAGATTGCATCCAAGTACTCCACTTTGGACTCTTTTGCTGACTATGATGGCTACTCCATTTCTTCTAAGGGATTCTTGCCCACTGCAGTAGATATAATAGTCATCTGAGTTAAATTCACCCAATCCAGTCCATTTTACCTTGGTAATTCCTAAAATGTCAATGCTCACTCTTGCCATCTCCTGTTTGACCACTTCTAGTTTGCCTTGATTCATGGATCTAACATTCCACGTTCCTATGCATTATTGCTCTTACAGCATTGGACTTTACTTGCATGGTGCTGGAGTGAGTATGAGGAAATACTACATTTCCAAGGGCAGAGAAGCCCCCACAAGATGGCAGACTCTGGAACAGCAGCTGTGTCGTGCTGGAGGGGCATGCACACTGCCGGATTGACTTTGAGAAGATACCCCAAGTCCAAGGGCAAAGGAGAAGCCCCAGCAAAACTGTAGGAGGAGCGAGATTGCATATAGAAGCAAACCCCATATCTGCCAGAGATGTTTAGAGAGCTCAGATATACCTTGTGTGCACCAGGACCCAGACACCCCATGGAGACTTAGAACTGTATTTGAATGTCTCTTGAGGGGATACCGGTCAGCAGTGGAATGCTTTGGGAGCAATGGTTCTGGGTGCAGTAGACCTGGGTATGGTATAAGCCCTCTTGGAGTAGGTCACCATTAACTCCAACATAAAGCCACCAGAACTTACATAGGACTGGGGAAACAGACTCTTGCAGGGCACAAAGAGAATCTTGTGTGCACCAGGGCAAAGGAGAGAGGAGCAGTGATCCCAACAGAGATTGACCCCGACTTGCTCGTGAGTGTCCAGGAGTCTCCAGTAGAGGTGTGGTTTGGTTGTTGCCTGTTGCAGGGTTGGGGGCACTGAATGTAGCAGTGCCTGGATGGGACCTTTTGAAGGAGATTGCAATTATCTAAGCCTTTGACTGTGTGGATAACTATGAACTGTGGAAAATTCTGAAAGAGATGGGAATACCAGACCACCTGACCTGACTCTTGAGAAACCTGTATGCAGGCAGGAAGCAACAGTTAGAACTGGACATGGAACAACAGACTGGTTCCAAATAGGAAAAGGAGTATGTCAAGGCTGTATATTGTTACCCTGCTTATTTAACTTCTATGCAGAGTACATCATGAGAAACACTGGGCTGGAGGAAGCACAAGCTGGAATCAAGATTTCCGGAAAAAAATATCAATAACCTCAGATATGCAGATGACACCACCCTTATGGCAGAAAGTGAAGGGGAGCTAAAAAGCCTCTTGATGAAAGTGAAAGAGGAGAGTGAAAAAGTTGGCTTAAAGCTCAACATTCAGAAAACGAAGATCATGGCATCTGGTCTCATCACTTCATAGGAAATAGATGGAGAAACAGTGTCAAACTTTATTTTGAGGGGGCTCCAAAATCACTGCAGATGTTGATTTCAGCCAGGAAATTAAAGCACGCTTACTCCTTAGAAGGAAAGCTGTGACCAAGCTAGATAGCATATTCAAAAGCAGAGATATTACTTTGCCAACAAAGGTCCGTCTAGTCAAAGCTATGGTTTTTCGAGTAGACATGTATGGATGTGAGAGTTGAACTATAAAGAAAGCTGAGTGCCGAAGAATTGATGCTTTTGAACTGTGGTGTTGTAGAAGACTCTTGAGAGTTCCTTGGACTGCAAGAAGATCCAACCAGTCCATCCTAAAGGAGATCAGTCCTGGGTGTTCATTGGCAGAACTGATGTTGAAGCTGAAACTCCAGTACTTTGGCCACCTCATGCGAAGATTTGACTCATTGGAAAATACCCTGATGCTGGGAAAGATTGGGGGCAGGAGAAGGGGATGACAGAGGATCAGATGAGTTGACAGCATCACCATCGATGGATATGGGTTTGGGTGGGCTCCAGGAGTTGGTGATGGACAAGGAAGCCTGGTGTGCTAGGATTCATGGGGTCACAAAGAGTTGGAAACGACTAAGCAAATGAACTGAACTGAACTGAACTGAACTGCCATTATCTTCATTATCTCTAGGATAGATTGGCTTCAGGTCAAATAACATGGAGGGAACATAGCCCTATTCTTCAGCAGAAAATTGGATTAAAGATTTACTGAGCATTGGCCCATCCATCAAAGCAAGACCCAGGTTCCCCTCAGTGAGTCTCTCCCATCAGAAAGCTCCATAAGCCTCTTATACTTCTCCATCAGAGAGCAGACAGAATGAAACCTACACTTGCACAAAACTAACCAGTCTGATCACATGGACTACAGCATTGTCTAACTCAATGAAACTATGAGCCATGCCATATAGGACCACCCAAGGCGGACGGGCCATGGTGGAGAGCTCTGACAAAACATGGTCCACTGGAGAAGGGAATGGCAAACCACTTCAATATTCTTTCCTTGAGAACCCCATGAACAGTATGAAAAGTCAAAAAGAGGGCACTGCAAGATGAAATCCCTTGGTTGGCAGGTGACCAGTATGTTACTGGAGATCAATGGAGAAATAACGCCAAAAAGAATGAAGAGATGGAGCCAAAGCAAAAACAGTTGTGGATGTGACTGGCGGTGGAAGTAAAGTCTGATGCTGTAAATAAACAATCTAACCTAACATATAAATGAATTAGAAAGGGAAAAATAAATGAAGCCCCAATCCTCAGAATTAAGGCAATAATAAAAATCAGAGAGGACAATAACAAAATAGAGACTCACCCTTCCCTAAAGTAAAAAGTTTAAGGAAAGGAAGAGATATCTTTTTGAAAAAATAAGTAAGTCCTTAGACAAAGTTAACATAAAATAAAAGAGAGATGACTGAACTAAACAAAATAATAAATGCAAAGGATAGATTATTAACAATATCACAACAATATGAAAAAGTCATAAGAAAATACTATAAATAGCTATAGTATTTTATTTTTGTCCAACAAATTGGACAACTTAGAAGAAATTGACAAATCTGTCAGAACACACAATATTCCAAAATTGAAACAGGAAGAAGTGTATAATCTGAACAGATGAATCACTAGTAGTGAAATTGAACTTATATTAAAAAATCACTTAGCCAAATAAAGTTCAGGACCACACAGATTCACAGCAGAGTTTTGTCAAGCATATAATTAATAGCTTTTATCCAAACTTCTCGAACTATTCCAAAAAACTGAGAAGATGGAGTACCTCCAAATTTATTCTACAAAGCCATAATTATATTGACACTAAAACCAGACAAATATATCATCAAAAAAGAAAATTAAATGCTAATATTTCTGGTGAATATAGATGATAAAATTATTAACAAAATATTAGCGAACCAAATTCAACAACACTTTGAAACCATCATACACTATGCTCAAGTTGGACTTATTCCAGGGGTACAAATATTGTTTAATATCTGCAAATCAGTCAATGTGGTACACCACATTAGGAAAGAAAAGGACAAAAATCATATGGATATCTAAATAGATACTGTAAAACCATTTGGTAAAATTCAATATCCATTCATTACAAAAACTCATCATACTTGATATGGAGGGAATATATCTGAACATAATAAAGGTCATTTATAACAAACACAGCTAATATATTCAGTGGCAAAAAGGTGAAAAATGTTCCTCTAAAATCAAGAACAAGGATAAGAAAGCTGTGGTACATATACACTATGGAGTATTACTCAGCCATTAAAAAGAATACATTTGAATCAGTTCTAATGAGGTGAATGAAACTGGAGCTGATTATACAGAGTGAAGTAAGCCAGAAAGAAAAACACCAATACAATATACTAACACATATATATGGAATTTAGAAAGATGGTAATGATAACCCTATATGTGAGAAAGCAAAAGAGACACAGATGTAAAGAACAGACTTTTGGACTCTGAGGGAGAGGGAGAGGGTGGGATGATTTGGGAGAATGGCATTGAAACATGTATACTATCATGTAAGAAATGAATTGCTAGTCTAGGTTCGATACAGGATACAGGATGCTTGGGGCTGGTGCAATGGGATGACCCAGAGAGATGACATGGGGAGGGTGGTGGGAGGGGGGTTCAGGGTTGGGAATTCATGTACACCTGTGGTGGATTCATGTCAATGTATGGCAAAACAAGTACAGTATTGTAAAGTAAAAAAATAAAATTTAAATTAAAAAATCAATTAAAAAAATAAAATAAAATCAGGAACAAGGCAAGGATGCCCACTCTTGCCACTTCTAAAATAATGGAAGTTCTAGCTATAGTAATCATTCAAGGAAAAGAAGTAAAAGTCATCCTAGTTAGAAGAAACACATAAAACTGTCACTATTTGCAGTTGACATGATAGTATATACAGAAAACTATAAACCACCACCAAAAAACTATTAGAATTAATAAATGAACTAAAAATGAACTAAAGCCTTAAGTGAAAAAATGGAAATTATGAAACTCCTAGAAGAAAATGTGGGCAGAAGACCCTTTGACATAAATCATAGCAATATTTTTTCATCTGTCTCTTAAGGGAAAGGAAACCAAACCAAGAAAAACAAAAAGATCTAATTAAACTTAAAAGCTTTTGCACAGCAAACAAAAACATTGACAAAATGAAAAGACAATCTACTGAATGGAAGTAAATATTCGCAAATGATATGACAATAAGGGGTCAATATACAAAATATATAAACAGATTATACAACTCAATTAAAAAAAAAAAAACTAAACAATGAGAAGATCTGAATTTTTCCAAAAAAGATATGCAGGTGACTAATAGGCACATGAAAAATTACTGAACATCACTAAACATCAGAGAAATGGAAATCAAAATCACAAGGAGATATCACCTCACAGCCATCAGAATGGCTATCATCAAATCAAAATGTCTGAAAATAACAAATGTTGGCAAGGATGTGGAGAAAAGGAAGCCCTTGTATATAATCGGTGGGAATGTAAATTTTAGCAGTCACTATGGAAAACATCATGGAAATTTCCCAAAAAGAAGAACTACCATGTGACCTAGCAATTTCACTCCTAGGTACATATCAGAAGAAAATGAATATTAATTTGAAAAAAAATATATGAATTCCAATGTTTATTACAGCCTTATTTACAGTAGAAAAGATATGAAAGCAACTAGTGAATAAAACACACATGGTTCCTGTCTTCATAGCTCTTTCATGGAGTATGGGATAGGCAAGTATTTGAACAGTATAGTAATCCTTAGAAATAATGGCAGATGCATGTTCATTAAGATGGAAAAATTCTCCCAGCATACTGTATAGAAAAGGATGGCTATAATATAGCACGTAGCTTGATTCAATTTGTATAAATTAAAAAAAAAAAAAAACACTGATGTATATATGTTCATCCAAATGTATGTATATTATATATATATATTAGCATTATACATCATATAACATATATGTTAGAAACATTTAAGTAGAACAACAAAAATAAAATATAACAGTATATATTTCTATTGACACACATTGATGTTCTCTAATTTCATTTTTATGCTTCTTATTGCATTTCCATATTGCCTTGCCTCCAGTATATATTTACAATTAGAAAATATTAATAATGCTCTTTCAAAGCAGAGTAACCCAGACATTAAATCAACATATGCCCAGCTATCCCTTCAAGTTCTTCTCTCTTCCTCCAAGGACATGTTTCTTCACAATTTCCCCATCATACCTTAGATTCCAGTCATATTCAATGCATGTATAAACAGCTTTCTTGGGCCTCAATGCTTTTGCAGGTTCTCCCCCACTGTCTGGGAAGCACTTTCAAACATATTCACTTGGTGATCTATCTACTTTAGGTGGTTCAGGCATTATGACAAATGCCTCTCCTCTTTACAACCACAGCCCAGTGTGGTTTGTGTACTGTGAACCAATTCATTATATAAATGGAAAGATGAGTTTAATATTACATTCCTCCTTTTCCTGCCCTGTTCTCTCACACCAGCAGCTGATCACTTCCTATTCTTGTTCTCACTCACCTGGTCCCACTTGCATCAGCCTCCATGTTCTATTGGAAGGACACAGATACTACAAATAGGGGTTTTTGCTCTGGATATTTCCTCTCCCCAAAATTATTTCCCCAAGATAACCCAAGGTCAGTCCCTCATGTCTTTAGTTAGTCTTTGCTCAAATGTCCTGGATTTAAAAGGGCTTCCCTCACTAACCTCTGGGGAGGAAAAACTCCCCATTTCTCATAACTCATAAGGTTCTCACTATACTGTATATTTCGCTATTTAGCCATGAATGTTAACCTTACATCTTCCCCAACTAGAATGTAAGCCCAATGAGAGCAGGACTATGGATATTGGTTACTGATGTCCACCTTGCACCCACAATAGAGCCTGAAACAGTGCAAGGGGTGAATTAATATCTGTTAAGTGGGAAATAAACTTTATACCAAAGAATTTATGTCCATTTTTATGATTTAATAAAAACAAATCCAGACTAATGTAAGAAAGAACTTGATTTGAAATGACTATGGTGATAGGGTAATCTCTCACATTACCAAAGTAATGCTGGAAATTCTCCAAGCCAAGCTTCAACAATACTTGAACCAAGAACTTTCAGATGTTCAAGATGGATTGAGAAAAGGCAGAGGAAAAAGAGACCAAATTGCCAACATCCTTTAGAACATAGAAAAAAAGAAAAAGAATTCCAGAAAAACATCTGCTTCACTGACTATGCTAAAATCACTCGATGGTATGGATCAAAATAAATTGCGGAAAATTCATAAAGAAACAGGAATACGTGACCATTTTATCTTCCTCTTGAGAAATCTGTATGTAGGGCAAGAAGCAACAGTTAGAACCAGATGTGGAACAACAAACTGGTTCCAAATTGGGAAAGGGGTACATAAAGACTGTGTATTGTCACCCTGCTTATTTAATTTACATTCAGAGAACATTCTGAGAAATGTCTGACTGGATGAAGGAAAAGCAGGAATGAAGATTGCTGGGAGAATTATCAATAAACTCAGATATGCAGACAACACCACCCTTAAAGCATAAAGCAAAGAGGAACTAAATAGCTTCTTGATGAGGGTGAAGAGGAAAGAGAAAAAGCTAGCTTACTCAACATTAAAAAAGAGGTTCATGGCATCCAGTCCCATCACTTCATGGCAAATAGTTGGGGAAACAATGGAAACAGTGCAGACTTTATTTTCTTGGGCTCCAAAATCACTGAAGATGGTGACTGCAGCCATGAAATTAAAAGACACTTGCTCCTTGGAAGAAAAGCTATGACCAACCTCAATAGCATATTAAAAAGCACAGACATTACTTTACTGACCAAGGTCTGTAGGTCAAAGCTAAGCTTTTTTCAGTAGTCATGTAAGGATGTGAGAGTTGGACAGTAAAGAAAGTTGAGTGCTGAAGTATTGATGCTTTTGAACTGTTGTGTTGGAGAAGACACTTGGGAGTCCCTTGGACTGCAAGGAGATCAAACTAGTCAGTTTTAAAGGAAATCAGTCCTGAATATTCATTGGAAGAACTGATGCTGTAGCTGAAGCTCCAGTAATTTGGCCACCTGGTGTAAAAACTGACTCATTGGAAAAGATCCTGATGCTGGGAAAGATTGAAGACCAGAGGAGAAGGGGGTGACAGAAGATGAGATGGTTGGATGGCATCACATATTCGATGGACTTTAGTTTGAGCAAGCTCCAGAAGCTGGTGATGGACAGGGTAGCCTGGTGTGCTGCAGTCCATGGTAGACAGAGATTTAGACATTACTGAGTGATTGAACTGAATGATTGTAATAGGGAGAATTCTTTGACAACAAGATCTTCACATGTCTCAAAATAAAACAGAAAAATATGTTTCTTTAACATTGAAGGATAAGCAGCACGAGCAGCAACGTGTGTGTGTGTGTGTGTGTGTGTGTGTGTGTGTGTGTGTGTGTGTGTGTGTGATGGGGCAAGTGGTGGGGATGGACGGACGAGCAGACATCATGATGGAGCAGTTTCATAGGAAGCGTTTCTCTCTGTATTAAGTTGATTCTCAAAATGAGCTGTTAAGGGAGACAGAAATGTCTGAACCTTAATGCTTGCTCAAGCTTCGGGGAACACTGAAGTTCAGACGAGAGAATCTTGCCTAAGTTTAGCCAAGCCAAGTCAGTGGGTATGTTATGGATGATTGTGGGTACTTGGCCAGTCTCTACCATTGATTATGAGAGGCAAAGTCTGTCCTTAGACAGTATTGTTGTTACCGAAATTGCAAGGCCATGTGTCTGAGGCAGAATGAGGTTCATCAAAACTAAACGTTAGAGTTTGGAATAGGGAAAGGTTTATTACAAATTCATACAAGGAGATGGGTGGCTCATGCCCTAAGAACCCAAAGTTACTGAAAGTTTTCAGTAAGTTTGTTCAAAAACAAATATTAGAGAGAGGTGTGGTTAGCTGTTGCAGACTTCTTGGTGTCTGACCCTTTGTTCTTAAGGTCAGGTCATGGTCGAGTAGTGATGTTCTGGTTAATCTCTATCAGATGAATGTTATTCTCTGTCCTGACAAGAAAGGGCAAAGTCTCAAGGCACAGTTTTCACCCTGAAATGTCCCAGATCTCATTAAGCAGAAGTGGATCTCAACAGCTCCTTCAGGGCCAGGTTCCCACATTCTGCCCAGCTCTCATCCTTAACAGAGCCAGGCACCCAACCTAATAGGTCCTCAGTCTCTTCAGGCCATCCAAATAGGGAGATCATTTCTCACAGACTAAGACTCAGAAAGATGGCCGCTGCTATTAGGTCACAGAGACAAGGATGGGAGAGAGGTTCATTGTTCCTCAAGGCCTGGACCAAGGCTAGTGGAGGGCCTTAGGGAGGTTCTGCAATGCTACAGGATGTAGTCCCCAGTCTGTTCCCTCGGCCCTTGAGCTCACCTGCTGGCCCAAGGCTGAGTGAGCTCCAGGGCCTCTAGAAGAAGGCCAGAATCTGCCTCATATCTCTCTCCACCTGATAACCACCACATCACCCTTGACTTCCCACTGGTCCCTCAGTGAGTTAATTGTTGACAGGACACACTGTGGTGCTGACCAATAACTGAGCAGGACAACTAATAACTGTCACTCATTGACAATTGGTTGCACGTAAATGGGGCCCTCTGGGGCACCAAGCAAGGCTGAGCAACATCTGTTGCCTAGTAACAAGATGTGGAGAAATGAGGCACACCAAAGGCTATCTTCTAATCACTGTGCTTATCCTGCTCTGTTACACTGTGAATAGAAAAAAGAATCACTTTGAGGTTAAGGTTGGTCAGAATAGTTTTCAAGATAGGCTGGCCTTCACATTCTTGTTGGCTTTTAACTATTAGCTATACTATATGCTGAGCATGTGATCAAGTGGCAGCTGCTGGAGGGGCGTAGAGATAAGCGCTAGTGACAGGCATGCCTGGGAATACAATAAAAATAATGATGAGTAAAAGTTAAATAAGTGTTGAAAACCAAAATCTGAGTTTGGAAAGGAGTCAGTCAAAAAGATTCCAGCATGCTGGATCCAAAGTGTCCTTATATAACAGAGCAGAATGAACACAGCTCTTAGCAGGTACCCATCACTGTGCCTTATTACTCTGCATCTTGTTATTAGGCAAAGGGTCTTGCTCAGCCATTGGTCAGTGCCTCACTGGGCCCCGCCAACAAGTAACCAACTATCAATGTGCTACCTACTGGTATTGTCCTGCTGAGCTATTGGCCAGCTCCGCAGTGGGCCCTGCCTATTGATAACTGTCAGTGAGGGACCACTGGGTGAGTGATTTGGTCAAGCGTTAGTGCTGTGGTGTTGATCTGACTCTTGCCTTTGAGCATCGTACTTTTTTTTTTTTTTAATCAGGAATGTACTTCTGGTAGATGGGGCAATTTGAGTTTCCTATTCAATGTGAGAGTTGAAGTGTTCCCAACAATATTATTAGAGGAGACATTTAACACTTTTTTTTGCTCTGCTGTATAATCTTATGGAGACTGTGTATTGATCTTGGGGAAACAAACTGAGGATTCACCAAGTCTGGGGATATCTAAAGCTCAATGGAGTAGAAAAAACATCCAACCTGTACTTAATTACCATTATCCACCTTAAGTGCTTACTCTTAAGGTCCTTAAGCCCCCCAAGAACCCCCAATAGGAAAAGGGTGGGCTAGAGATAAAGTGACTAGAGAACTCTGAAGTTCTGAAAAGGGATGGAAAGTGTTTTGCAGAGGTTCATAGACGGGTGGAGGAGGCAGGAGTGTTGAAGGCAGACATATAGGTCAAAGGATAAAGGGAACTGAAGGAAAGTCTAAAGGTCATGAGAAGAAGCACCATGCCCCTGAATTACCACTCCTCAGAATCAGCCACATAGAAGCTTCTGGAGTGGGAAAGTTATATCATGGCCTCCCTTAGCATCCACTAGCCCATGTTGATGGGCAAAGTGGTACACTGTGATGTCTAAGTCCCCCAATGACTAAGTTTACCAATGGCTGGCGGAGTGCTTAGCTGGCATATCAGATTGAAGGGTGTGGCTCCTCATTGTCCTGAGAGGCTGTGTACAGGGAGGTCAGAGGCAGAGATTCTGGGTTAGGCCATTTCTTGGCATCATCATGACTAAGGTAACCAAGAAGCCACAGCAGTCAAGAAGAGTTGCAATGCGGTTTGCTTCAAGGATGAAAGGAAGAAAGAAGACCCTTTGTCAATGGAGGTACAGAGGCAGTGTGAAGGTAAGATGACTCCAACTAAGTTCCCCATGTTCTCCATTGACTTTGCTGTCCAAGACCTCTACACTGCCCCTGCCTGGCACAAAAGTCCTCATCAACCCACAACCCTTTTCATGAGATCTCCCTTCCAACTCAGTTTTTATACTCTTTCCTCAAAACTAGTAACCTTCTCCTGTGTTTCCAGGCACGAAAGATGACCATGAGGGTCAGAAGACCTCTACAAGGAACCCTGAGAAAGAAAATCCAATCATATGACACTCAATCAAAGAAAGTGAAGAAAATAAGAAAGCCAAACTGTTTTTTCTGTTCCTATGAATGTAAGAAATTGAATCAAAGCAGAAAAAGGTACCAAAATATGAGGCAGAGTCAGAGCAGGAGGCAAAAACAAAGCAGGAGATAAGCTCAAGCTACCCCAGAATAAGAGACCCTGGAGAAGTACAACCTGGGCAGCCAATAACTGAATAGAAAAGGTCAGACAGTTTAGAATTGTGTCTCCAGAGGTCTGCTTTCTTAGAAATGGCCAACCAGAAAAAGACTGACTCTCACCTTATCATAGTAAACTGATGGCTGTGATTAAAATAAAGATCAAAAAGTGAAAAGATTATATTTGTGTGTGTGAATTTCCTGATGGAAGCTAGTGAAGGAAGAGAAGAGGTGGGCACCTAAGAAGGGAAGGGTATGGGGTCCCGAGAGGTTGCAGAACAGACCCTCAGGTCCACACTTAGTCAGAGAGTAGAGGTCTGGATTGGGTCAGGAGTCTGCACTGAAGATGGATAACCCTGCTTAACAATTGATCTCAGCAGCAAGGATTACTGGCGTGGTATTATTGCCTTTGTTTGGGGGTGTGGAATGACTTTAGGGTCTAGATTTCCAGAACCCAGATGGGAAGAGGGTATCACGTGGGGATTGTGTATGTCATACTTCCCCTGAGAAAGGCAGGCAGAAATCACCTCCTGACCACCCACGTCATAATGTGGATTGTTGCATCACTTGCCTATGCTGTCAGCTAAAGGTGCTCAGAAGGCACAAAATGTTGATATAACTAAAACGCACAACTAGCACTCCCAAGGACTAAAATAATATTATGAGGGAACAAACCAAATATTGATTAGGCCACTGTTTTGCTAAGAAATTGGTGGGAGAAGTGTGTTCCCAAAGGCAGGGCAGTGACTGTGCCCCCATCCCAGTGCAGGGGACAAACAGGATCACCACCACATAATTTTTTTTTTTTTGAGGGGGACTATGCAGGTTGTGGGATCGTAGTTCCCTGAACAGGGATAGAACCCATCCCCCTTCTAGTGAAAGCATGGAACCCTAACCATTGGACAGCCATGGAAGTCTGTACAGAGACTTTTGATACAAGTATTAATATAAGACAGAGTAAAAGTTGGTCTTTTATTTATCACTATACCCGAGCATTCCTGAATAACTACAGTCATAAAACATTCTTCCCCAGTAAAGTCTGTTAGTCCAAGTTCTACAAGTTTATTGTGGTTTAAAACTAAGTGTATGGAATATTTAATTTGGTGTTAACTTTCATTTTGAAATGTTTAAAAAGGTTCCAGGAGTAATCAAATATGGAGATATGAAAGGCAGAGTATCTGACCATAAGAATTCCAATTGTCTCAGAAAACATTTTAGAAAAAAACTAAAACACAGAGTTTCACCATCAGCATCAAGAGTTGAGTTCAGATTTTAAGTCAAAGATATGGCATCTTTTATCTGAACTGCAGCTCCCTAATTAAATCTTTCTGGCACTTTAACTCCTGGGAGACCCAGTTGATGATTCAAAGTCAGTCACTGAATGTGATTTAAAATCAATAAGAATGAAAGACACCCTTTGTGTGCTGTCCTTTCAAAGGTAGTGGGAACACTTTCATGCCTTGCCTGCAGAAAATTAATTACCTAAAGGAGCTACCAGGATGATATGGGCAGAAAGACCTTATATCTATATATAGGTAGGTACTGTGATTCCAGATCTGTATATATAATTACCATTTAACACTATCACACTTTAATCCCCTGCTGTTGGACTTAATGAAATGTTTGCTGTTATAGGGGAAGGCAACAGACTGCTAGGCCTGGAGAGCTGAAAGTGAAATTTGCTAAGTTGTGTCTGACTCTTGGTGACCTCATAGACTATACTGTCCATGGAATTATCCAGGCCATTAGATGCTTTTCTCCAGGGAACCTTCCAAATCCAGAGATGGAACCCAGGTCTCCTGCATTGCAGGCAGATTCCTTACCAGCTGAGCCACAAGAGAAGCCAAAGAATACTGGAGCGGGTAGCCTATCCCTTCTCCCGTGGATCTTCCAGATGCAGGGATTGAACCAGGATCTACAGAATTGCAAGTGGATTCTTTCCCAACTGAGCTATCAGGGCAGCCCTGAGGTGGACCAAAAGCAGATGTTAGAGGGCCTTGTTTCCCCAAAGTAGCCTTGGTATATATTTTAAAATACATTGATACACTGCCACATTCCAGAAAGAGGTGAGGATGCACAGAGTTTAAAAAGGATCCAAGGGAGGTGGTCCTAAGATGGCAGAGGAATAGGACAGGGAGACCACTTTCTCCCTCAAAAATTCATCAAAAGAACATTTCAACGCTGAGTAAATTCCACAAAACAGCTTCTGAATGCTGGCAGAGGACATCAGGCACCCAGCAAAGCAGATCATTGGCTTCAAAAACAGGTAGGAAAAAATATAAGACGAAAAAAGAGACAAAGGCGGTAGGGAGTGAGCTCCATCCTGGGAAGGGAATCCTGTCCTGGGAAGAGACTCTAAAAAAGAGAGGGTTCCAAACACCAGGAAACATTCTCGCAGCCGAGTCTGTGGCGAGCTTTGGAAGCACATAGGGCAACATAACAGGAAGGAAAAATTAATAAATAATTAAAACCAACAGATTACGAGCCCAACAGTAACTCCCTCAGTGGAAAAGCAGCGCAGACGCCTGCATCCGCCACTAGAAAGTGGGGGCTGGGCAGGGAGAAGCAGGAGGCGTAGCCAGCAGTGCTTTTTAAGAATCGGTCCCCGGGAGGCGTGGGCTGCAGTGCTTTTTTGAGAATTGGGCTGGAATGCCCCGCGCGTGGACAGAACAAACTAACTTGGTCTAGCAAACCAGACTGTGGGATAGCTACCACGCGAAACGCTGGAACATAAGACACTGCCAGGACCGTGCACAGAACAAAGGACGGATTGGAAATAGCCGGCTGCAGACCATCCCCCTCCGGTGACAGGCAGCCAGAGCCTTAAGGGCTGGAAGAGGGCAATCGCAGCCCAAGAGAGACATTACCTACCAAAATGCTAGCAGGCTTCTCTGTTAACTAAGACTTCTGGGGGTTCTGGACAGTCATCATCCGCCTGAGAAGGAACGCCAGCGGTACACCCAGAAAACTGAGCAGCAGGGAAAGGCCATAGTCGCAGTGATTGCGCTCGCCAAACTCCTGAGCTACTCGGATCTGGGAAGGGCACAAAACGCAGGCCCAACCAAATCTGCGCTTCTGAGGGCTTCCTGAGCGCCGAAGCTGAGCGGCTTAGACCGGGGAGGTGCATGAAGCCTAGGGCCAGCCTCAGACGGTTCCCTGGCGGAGTTACATAGAGCCGGAGCAGTGTGCGCCGCAAGCAGGGGCAAGCCCAGA
This sequence comes from Capra hircus, assembly GCF_001704415.2. Lineage (NCBI taxonomy): Eukaryota > Metazoa > Chordata > Mammalia > Artiodactyla > Bovidae > Capra > Capra hircus. The sequence goes on from NW_017189517.1 coordinate 1,527,636, forward strand.
GTGGATGAGACACTGCAAGAACACTCCAGTAATATTTGTTTGCGGCATCCCTCCCTCCTTACAGCACGACTGAATAGTGAGCCTAGTGTGTCCACCACCACCCTCCCTATGTCAAGATGGAAATCAGACACTGAAGAGACCAGCAAACAGAGGAAGTTAAACAGAGGGAACTGCTTTAGAAGTGACCCAACACAACCCACACCACCAGAGAAAGGGCCAGATGTATCTTTACTATTTTTACGATCTTTTTTTTTTGAGTTGATGTTTTTTCTTCTTTTTTTGTTTTTCTTTTTTTTAAACTTTCTTAAATTTTTAAGTACTCTATTTCTCTAATTATTATTTTTAATAATTCTTGTGGCTTTGTTTGTTTGTTTGTTTTGTTTGTTTTTTCTTTCTTTTTTCCTCTTCTTCTTCTTTTCTTTAATATTGTATTTTTGAAAATCCAATCTCTACTCCAGATTTTTAATCTTTGCTTTTTGGTATTTGTTGTCAATTTCATACATGTAAAAACACAATCTTCAGTACCCAATTTTACCTGAGAGCGAGATTACTGGCTTGACCACTCCCCTCCTTTGGACTCTCCTTTTTCTCCACCAGGTGGCTTCTGTCTCCTCCCTCCCCCTTCTCTTCTCTACCCAACCCTGTGAATCTCTGTGTGTTCCAGACGGTGGAGAACACTCAGGGAACTGGTTACTGGCTGGATCTCTCTCTCTCTCCCTTTTATTTCCCTCTTTTATTCTCCTGGCCACCTCTGTCTACATCCTCCCTCTCCTCTTCCCTGTATAACTCCATGAACACCTCTGAGTGGTCCAGACCATGGAGCGTACATAAGGAAATGATTACTGGCTAGCTTGCTCTCTCCTCTTTTGATCCCACCTCATCTCATTCCAGTCACCTCTAACTACCCCCTCCCTCTTCTCTTCTCCGTGTAACTCACTGAACCTCTATGGGTGACCCTCAATGTGGAGAAACCTTTCATCTTTAACCTAGGTGCTTTATCATCAGTGCTGTATAGATGGAGAGGTCCTGAGGCTAGGGTAAAAATAAAACTGAGAACCAGAAACAGGAGGTTTAAGTCCAAATCCTAAGAACATCAGAGAAATCCTGAATCCAGGGAACATTAATCAATAGGAGCTCATCAAACGCCTCCATACCTACACTGAAACCAAGCACCACCCAAGGACCAACAAGCTCCAGAGCAAGGCATATCACGCAAATTCTCCAGCAACACAGGAACACACCCCTGAGCTCCAATATACAGTCAGCTCAAAACTACTCCAAAACCATTGACGTCTCACAACCCATTACTGGACAATTCATAGCACTCCAGAGAGAAGAAATCCAGCTTCATCCACCAGAACTCCAACACAAGCCTCCTTAACCAAGAAACCTTGACAAGCCACTGATACAACCCTACCCACAGCGAGGAAACTCCATAATAAAGAGAACTCCACAAATTACCAGAATATAGAAAGGCCACCCCAAATGCAGCAATATAACCAAGATGAAGAGACAGGAATACACATCAGGTAAAGGAACAGGAGAAATGCCTACCAAACCAAACCAAAGAGGAAGACATAGGGGATCTATGTGAGAAATAATTCTGAATATTGATAGTGAAAATGATCCAAAATTTTGAAATCAAAATGGAATCACAGATAAATAGCCTGGAGACAAGGATTGAGAAGATGCAAGAAAGGTTTAACAAAGACCTCGAATAAATAAAAAAGAGTCAATATATAATGAATAATGCAATAAATGAGATCAGAAACACTCTGGAGGCAACAAATAGTAGAATAATGGAGGCAGAAGATAGGATTAGTGAAATAGAAGACAGAATGGTAGAAATAAATGAATCAGAGAGGAAAAAAGAAAAAAACGAATTAAAAGAAATGAGGACAACCTCAGAGACCTCCAGGACAATATTAAATGCTCCAACATTCGAATTTTAGGAGTCCCAGAAGAAGAAGACAAAAAGAAAGACCATGAGAAAATTATTGAGGAGATAATAGTTGAAAACTTCCCTAAAATGGGGAAGGAAATAATCACCCAAGGCCAAGAAACCAAGAGAGTTCCAAACAGGATAAACCCAAGGAGAAACACCACCAGACATATATTAATCAAATTAACAAAGACCAAAAACAAAGAACAAATATTAAAAGCAGCAAGAGAAAAACAACAAATAACACACAAGGGGATTCCCATAAGGATAACTGCAGATCTTTCAATAGAAACTCATCAGGCCATGAGGGAATGGCAAGACATACTTAAAGTGATGAAAGACAATAACCTACAGCCCAGATTACTGTACCCAGCAAGGATCTCATTCAAATATGAAGGAGAAATCAAAAGCTTTACAGACAAGCAAAAGCTGAGAGAATTCAGCACCACCAAACCAGCTCTCTAACAAATACTAAAAGACATTCTCTAGACAGGAAACACAAAAAGGGTGTGTAAACTCGAACCCAAAACAATAAAGTAAATGGCAATGGGATCACATTAATCAATAATTACCTTAAACATAAATGGGCTGAATGCCCCAACCAAAAGGCAAAGACTGGCTGAATGGATACAAAAACAAGATCCCTATATATGCTGCCTACAAGAGACCCACCTCAAAACAACGGACACATAAAGACTGAAAGTGAAGGGCTGGAAAAAGATATTCCACGCAAATAGAGACCAAAAGAAAGCAGGAGTAGCAATACTCATCTCCAATAAAATAGACTTTAAAACAAAGGCTGTGAAAAGAGACAAAGAAGGCCACCACATAATGATCAAAGGATCAATCCAAGAAGAAGATAAAACAATTATAAATATATATGCACCCAACATAGGAGCACCACAATATGTAAGACAAATGCTAACAAGCATGAAAGGGGAAATTAACAATGACACAATAATAGTGGGAGACTTTAATACCCCACTCACACCTATGGACAGATCAACTAAACAGAAAATTAACAAAGAAACACAAACTTTAAGTGATACAATAGACCCGTTAGACCTAATTGGTATCTATAGGACATTTCACCCGAAAACAATGAATTTCAACTTTATCTCAAGTGCTCACAGAACCTTTTCCAAGATAGATCACATCCTGGGCAATAAATCTAACCTTGATAAATTCAAAAAAATCGAAATCATTCAAAGCATCTTTTCTGACAATAATGCACTAAGATTAGATCTCAATTACAGGAGAAAAACTATTAAAAATCCCAACATATGTAGGCTGAACAACACGCTTCTGAATAACCAACGAATCACAGAATAAATAAAAAAAAAGAAATCAAATTATGCATAGAAATGAATGAAAATGAAAACACAACAACCCAAAACCTGTGGGACATTTTAAAAGCAGTGCTTAGAGGAAAGTTCATAGCAATACAGGCATACCTCAAGAAATAAGAAAAAAGTCAAATAAGTAACCTAACTCTACACCTAAAGCAACTAGAAAAGGAAGAAATGGAGAACCCCAGAGTTAGTAGAAGGAAAGAAATCTTAAAAATTAGGGCAGAAATAATTGCAAAAGAAACAAAAGAGACCATAGCAAAAATCAACAAAGCCAAAAGCTGGTTCTTTGAAAGGATAAATAAAACTGACAAACCATTAGCCAGACTCATCAAGAAACAAAGAGAGAAGAATAAAATCAATAAAATTAGAAATGAACATGGAGATATCACAACAGACAACACAGAAATACAAAGGATCATAAGAGACTACTGTCAGCAACTATATGCCAAAAAAATGGACAATGTGGAGGAAATGGACAAATTCTTAGAAAAGTACAATTTTCCAAAACTGAACCAGGAAGAAACAGAAAATCTTAACAGACTCATCACAAGCACAGAAATTGAAACTGTAATCAGAAATCTTCCAGCAAACAAAAGCCCAGGCCCAGACGGCTTCACAGATGAATTCTACCAAAAATTTAGAGAAGAGCTAACACCTATCCTACTCAAACTCTTCCAGAAAATTGCTGAGGAAGGTGAACTTCCAAACTCTTTCTATGAGACCACCATCACCCTAATACCAAAACCTGACAAAGATGCCACAAAAAAAGAAAACTTCAGGCCAATATCACTGATGAACATAGATGCAAAAATCCTTAACAAAATTCTAGCAATCAGAATCCAACAACACATTAAAAAGATCATACACCATGACTAAGTGGGCTTTATCCCAGGGATGCAAGGATTCTTCAATATCCGCAAATCAATCAATGTAATTCACCACATTAACAGATTGAAAAATAAAAGCCATATGATTATCTCAATAGATGCAGAGAAGGCCTTTGACAAAATTCAACATTCATTTATGATAAAAACTCTCCAGAAAGCCTCAACATACCTCAATATAATAAAAACTATATATGACAAACTCAGAGCAAACATTATCCTCAATGGTGAAAAATTGAAAGCATTTCCCCTAAAGTCAGGAACAAAACAAGGGTGCCCACTTTCACCGCTACTATTCAACATAGTTCTGGAAGTTTTGGCCACAGCAATCAGAGCAGAAAAAGAAATAAAAGGAATCCAAATTTGAAAAGAAGAAGAAAAACTCTCACTGTTTGCAGATGACATGATCCTCTACATAGAAAACCCTAAAGACTTCACCAGAAGATTACTAGAACTAATCAATGAATATAGCAAAGTTGCAGGATATAAAATCAACACTCAGAAATCCATTGCATTCCTATACACTGATAATGAGAATGTAGAAAAAGAAATTAAGGAAACAATTCCATTCACCATTGCAACGAAAAGAATAAAATACTTAGGTATATACATACCTAAAGAAACTAAAGACCTATATATCAAAAACTATAAAACATTGATGAAAGAGATCAAAGAGGACACTAATAGATGGAGAAATATACCATGTTCATGGATTGGAAGAATCAATATAGTGAAAATGAGAATACTACAAAAGCAATCTACAGATTCAATGCAATCCCTATCAAGCTACCAGCGGTATTTTTCACAGAACTAGAACAAATTATTTCAAGATTTGTATGAAAATACAAAAAAACCTCAAATAGCCAAAGCAATCTTGAGAAAGAAGAATGGAACTGGAGGAATCAACTTGCCTGACTTCGGGCTCTACTACAAAGCCACAGTCATTAAGACAGTATGGTACTGGCACAAAGACAGAAATATAGATCAATGGAATAAAATAGAAAGCCCAGAGGTAAATCCGCACACCTATGGACACCATATCTTCGACAAAGGAGGCAAGCATATACAGTGGAGTAAAGACATCTCTTTAACAAGTGGTGCTGGGAAAACTGGTCAACCACTTGTAAAAGAATGAAACTAAATCACTTTCTAACACCACAAACAAAAATAAACTCAAAGTGGATTAAAGATCTAAATGTAAGACCAGAAACTATAAAACTCCTAGAGGAGAACATAGGCAAAACACTCTCCGACATAAATCACAGCAGGATCCTCTATGACCCACCTCCCAGAATACTGAAAATAAAAGCAAAATAAACAAATGGATCTAATTAAAATTAAAAGCTTCTGCACAGCAAAGGAAACTATAAGCAAGGTGAAAAGACAGCCTTCTGGATGGGAGAAAACAATAGCAAATGAAGCAACTGACAAACAACTAATCTCAAAAATATACAAGCAACTTATGCAGATCAACTCTGGAAAAATAAACGATCCAATCAAAAATGGGCCAAAGAACTAAATAGGCATTTCTCCAAAGAAGACATACGGATGGCTAACAAACACAAGAAAAGATGCTCAACATCACTCATTATCAGAGAAATTCAAATCAAGACCACAATGAGGTACCATTTCACACCAGTCAGAATGGCTGTGATCCAAAAGTCTACAAGCAATAAATGCTGGAAAGGGTATGGAGAAAAGGGAACCCTCTTGCACTGTTGGTGGGAACACAAACTAGTACAGCCACTATGGAAAACAGTGTGGAGATTCCTTAAAAAATTGCAAATAGAACTGCCTTTTGATCCAGCAATCCCTCTGCTGGGCATACACACCAAGGAAACCAGAACTGAAAGAGACACATGTACGCCAATGTTCATTGCAGCACTGTTTATAATAGCCAGGACATGGAAACATCGTAGACGTCCATGAGCAGATGAATGGATAAGAAAGCTGTGGTACATATACACAATGGAGTATTACTCAGCCATTAAAAAGAATACATTTGAATCAGTTCTAATGAGATGGATGAAACTCTAGCCGATTATACAGAGTGAAGTAAGCCAGAAAGAAAAACACCAATACAGTATACTGATACATATATATGGAATTTTGAAAGATAGTAATGATGACCCTGTATACGAGACAGCAAAAGAGACACAGATGTATAAAACGGACCTTTGGACTCTGAGGGAGAGGGTGGGATGATTTGGGAGAATGGCATTGAAACATGTATACTATCATGTAAGAAACAAAGTGCCAGTCTATGTTCGATACAGGATACAGGATGCTTGGGGCTGGTGTATGGGGATGATCCAGAGAGATGATATGGGGTGGGAGGTGGGAGGGGGATTCAGGATTCGGAGCTTGTATACGTCCGTGGTGGATTCATGTCAATGTATGGCAAAACCAATACAGTATTGTAAAGTAAAATAAAGTAAAATTAAAATTAAAAAATAAATAAATAAAATGAATAAAATAAATTAAAAAAAAAAGGATACAAGGACACCAAGGGTTAAAACATAAAAACATAAATAATAAGTCATGACTTGAGAAAGGATATATCCAAGTAGGATAACACAAAATATCAATATTGGATGCCTGTAGTTCCCCTGGAAAAGGATGGTATATTGTGATTCAGACATGTCAAGTCCTATTGCAAATGTTGTTTTGGGTTTTCGCAGGGTGTTTTTTTTTTTTTTGGGGGGGGGCGGATTTGCTCATTAGCATTTACAAAGAGTAGTACCAACTCTTTAGACTTCCACTTTTACAGGTTCCCTATGAATAGATTCCAACTGAGCTCTCTAGCTGTGTCCTTAACAACCTCTATTGACTAATACAATGATTTCCCTAAGACCTTCTGCTTTCCTCTTTGCCTGTATCCATTCTATCTTCTGTGACTCAAACTAGCAACAATTTGAGGCTAGCCTAATGGTCACCTGCTCCCAAAATTTTTCTCATTATCTTAATTTCTTCATGTTCTCTGATCACTTACTGCTTGTTACCTGCAGCTTTTATGATAGTTTTTGAGAATGTATTTTATCAGAAACACATGCCAGAGAGGTAAATGGATTAGAAATCAACAGTGTGGTGATATAAAGTATTATCAGAAGTTCAATTATCTAAGACTGTGTGGGAGTGTATACTCTCCTCTGCCAAGTATGTCTAAGAATCTGTTTGAAAATGTCATAAAAACCATACAGTAGACAGTGAATCACAAGTCAAAGGATTTTAAACAAGAAGCTTCTTTTATCAGTCGTCAAGAGGAATGCCGTGTCCTTGTATTATGACCCCATATTTGAATGACACCAAAGGCAAAAGCCAAAAGACTGCCCATGGACTCATGATAAGAGCACAATACTGCTGCCTCAGAGGCTTCTCTTACTTGGCGGAGGTTTATGTGCTAATAGTGACAACACATCTGCACAGGACCACAGCCACATATCAGCGGGAATCTAGTGGGAGTCCCCAAACTTGACATGCTCCTGGCAGGTCCCTCACCCTATTACCTTTCCTACAGGCTGTCACCCATTTCTGCCGTGAGGTGATCAATATTAAATTTCACTTTACTATCTCTTCAATTAACCACAATGGGCAAACTAGACATCTGAATGTAAAAGAATGACACTGGAACCTTACATTATATGATACACAAAACTAAACTAAAAGTTGATGAAAGATTTAAATGTAAGATCTGAAACTATAAAACTACCAGAAGAAAACATACAGGAAAAATTATATAACATTCATCTTAGAAATGATTTATTGTATGTGACACCAAAACACAGGCAACAAAGAGAAAAATAGAAAACTAGGACTCAGTACAGTTCAATCGATCAGTCATGTGTGACTGTTTGCGATGCCATGGACTGCAGCACTCCAGGCATCCCTGTCTGTCACCAACTTCCGGAGTTTAACAAAACTAATGTCCATTGAGTCGGTGATGCCATCCAACCATCTCATCCTCTGTCATCCCCTTCTCCTCTCGCCTTCAATCTTTCCCAGCATCTGGGTCTTTTCAAATGAGTCAGTTCTTCGCATCAGGTGGCCAGAGTATTGGAGTTTCAGCTTTGGCATCAGTCCTTCCAATGAATATTAAGGACTGATTTCCTTTAGGATGGACTAGTTGGATCTCTTTGCAGTCCAAGGGATTCTCAAGAGTCTTCTCCAACACTACAGTTCAAAAGCATCAACTCATCGGTGCTGAGCTTTCTTTATAGTCCAAATCTGACATCCATAAATGACTGCTTGAAAAAGCTGCCTCCCCCAAAGACCACATCAATAATACATCTACATAGAAGCCAAACTGAAGGTTATCAAATGGGAAGTTGGGGGTTGGAGGGATAAATCAGGAGTTGAGGATTAACATATACACACCACTATATGTAAAATAGATAGCCAACAAAGATCTACTACAAAACCACAGGGAACTCTGCTCAACATTCTGTAACAACATAAATGGGAAATTAATTTTTAAAGAATAAGAATATATGTGAGTGTTTGTGTTCAGTCATTTCACTCATGTCTGATTCTTTGTGACTCTATGGACTACAGCCTGCTAGCACCTCTCCCCATGGGATTTTCCTAACAAGAATACTGGAGAGGTTTGGCATGGCTTCCTGAGGGGAATTTCCTGACCCAGGGATTGAACCTGCATCTCCTGCATTGCAGGCAGATGCTTTACCAACTGAGCCAAGTGGTAAGCCCAAATATATGAATATGTAAAGTGGCTGTGTGGGCACAGGAGGGCTGAGAGGAGCTGCTCCACATTCAATGTAAGGAGGGGCTATGGTGAGGAGATAGCCCTTGTGCAAGGTAAGGAGAAGCGGCAGCACTTTGCTGGAGCAGCCGTGAAGAGATACCCCACGCCCAAGGTAAGAGAAACCCAAGTAAGATGGCAGATGTTGCGAGAGGGCATCAAAGGGCAGACACACGGAAACCATAATCACAGAAAACTAGTCAATCAAATGACCCGGACCACACCCTTGTCTAACTCAATGAAACTAAGCCATGCCATGTGGGGCCACCCAAGACGGGCGGGTCATGGTGGAGAGGTCTGACAGAATGTGGTCCACTGAGAAGGGAATGGCAAACCACTTCATTATTCTTGCCTTGAGAGCTCAGGAACAGTATGAAAAGGCAAAATGATAGGATACTGAAAAAGGAACTCCCCAGGTCAGTAGGTGCCCAATATGCTACTGGAGATCAGTGGGGAAATAACTCTAGAAAGAATGAAGGGATGGAGCCAAACCAAAAACAATACCCAGCTGTGGATGTGACTGGTGATAGAAGCAAGGTCTGATGGTCTAAAGAACAATATTGCATAGGAATCTGGAATGTTAGGTCCATGAATCAAGGCAAATTGGAAGTGGTCAAACAGAAGATGGCAAGAGTGAATGTCGACATTCTCGGAATCAGCCAACTAAAATGGATTCGAATGGGTGAATTTAACTCAGATGACCATTATATTTACTAATGTGTGCAGGAATCCTTTAGAAGAAATGGAGTAGCCATCATGGTCAACAAAAGAGTCTGAAATGCAGTACTTGGATGCAATCTCAAAAATGACAGAATGATCTCTGTTCTTTTCCAAGGCAAACCATTCAAAATCACAGTAATCCAAGCCTATGCCACAACCAGTAATGCTGAAGAAGCTGAAGTTGAATGGTTCTGGGAAGACCTACAAGACCTTTTAGTACTAACACCACCCCCCAAAAAAATGTCCTTTTCATTATAGGGGACTGGAATGCAAAAGTAGGAAGTCAAGAAACACCTGGAGTAACAGGCAAATTTGGCCTTGGAATATGGAAAGAAGCAGGGCAAAGACTAATAGAGTTGTACCAAGAGAATGCACTGGTCATAGCAAACACCCTCTTCCAACAACACAAGAGAAAACTCCATACACTGAAATCAGATTGATTAATTCTTTGTAGCAAAAGATGGAGAAGTTCTATACAATCAGTAAAAACGAGACTGGGAGCTGACTGTGGCTCAGATAATGAACTCCTTATTGCCAAATTCAGACTTAAATTGGAGAAAGTAGGGAAAAAAACTAGACCATTCAGGTATGACCTAAATCAAATCCCTTATGATTATACAGTAGAAGTGAGAAATAGATTTAAGGGACTGGATCTGATAGAGTGCCTGATGAACTATGGACGGAGATTTGTGACATTGTAGAGGAGACAGGGATCAAGACCATCCCCATGGAAAAGAAATGCAAAAATGCAAAAGGGTTGTCTGAGTTGGAGCTTACAAATAGCTGTGAAAACAAGAGAAGTGAAAAGCAAAGGAGAATAGGAAAGATATAAGCATCTAAATGTAGAGTTCCAAAGAAGAGCAAGGAGAGATAAGAAAGCCTTCCTTGGCAAACAATGAAAAGAAATAGAGGGGAAAAAATAGAATGAGAAAGACTAGAGATCTCTTCAAGAAAATTAGAGATACCAAGGGAACATTTCATGCAAAGATGGGCTCAATAAAGGACAGAAATGGTATGGACCTAACAGGAGCAGAAGATATTAAGAAGAGGTGGCAACAATACACAGAACGACTGTACAAAAAAATTTTCATGACCCAGATAATCACGATGGTGTGATCACTAACCTACAGCCAGACATCCTGGAATATGAAGTCAAGTGGACCTTAGAAAACATCACTACGAACAAAGCTAGTGGAGGTGATGAAATTCCAGTTGAGTTATTTCAAATCCTGAAAGATGATGCTGTGAAAGTGCTGCACTAAATATGCCAGCAAATTTGGAAAACTCAGCAGTGGCCACAGGACTGGAAAAGGTCAGTTTTCATTCCAATCCCAAAGAAAGGCAATGTCAAAGAATGCTCAAACTACTGCACAATTGTACTCATATCACATGCTAGTAAAATAATGTTCAAAAGTATCCAAGCCAGGCTTCAGAATATGTGAAACACGAACTTTCGGATGTTCAAGCTGGTTTTATTTTTTATTTTATTTTACTTTATTTACTTAGTTCTTTCTTTCTTTTTTTTTTTTTTTTCTACTTTACAATACTGTATTGGTTTTGCCATACATTGACATGAATCCACCACGGGTGTACATGAGTTCCCAATCCTGAACCCCCCTCCCACCACCCTTGCTATATCATCTCTTTGGGTTATCCCAGTGCACCAACCCTAAGCATCCTGTATCCTGTATCAAACCTAGACTGGTGATTAATTTCTTACATATTATACATGTTTCAATGACATTCTCCCAAATCATCCCACCCTCTCTCTCTCCCACAGAATCCAAAAGTCTGTTCTATACATCTGTGTCTCTTTTGCTGTCTCACATACAGGGTTATCATTACCATCTTTTTAAATTCCATATATATGTGTTAGTATACTATTACTCAGCCATTACAAAGAATACATTTGTATTAGTTCTAATGAGGTTGATGAAACTGGAGCCGATTATACAGAGTGAAGAAAGCCAGAGGGAAAAACACCAAGCTGGTTTTAGAAAAGGCAGAAGAACCAGAGATCAAATTACCAACATCCTTTGGATCATTGAAAAAGCAAAAAAGTTCCACAAAAAAATATATTTCTGCTTTATTGACTAAGCCAAAGATTTTGACTGTGTGGATCACAATAAACTGTGGAAAATTTGAAAGAGATGGGAATACCAGACCACCTGACCTGCCTCTTGAGAAACCTATATGCAGGTCAGGAAGCAACAGTTAGAACTGGACATGGAACAGACTGTTTCCAAATAGGGCAAGGAGTACGTCAAGGCTGTATATTGTCACCTTGCTTATTTAACTTATATGGAGAGTACATCTTGAGAAAAACTGGGCTGGAATAAGCACAGGCTGGAATCAAGGTTGCTGGGAGAAATATCAATAACCTCAGATATGCAGTTGACACCACCCTTATGGCAGAAAGTGAAGAGGAACTAAAAAGCCTCTTGATAAAGCAGTGCTAAGAGGAAAGTTCATACCAATACAGGCATACCTCAAGAAATAAGAAAAAAGTCAAATAAGTAACCTAACTTTACACCTAAAGCAACTAGGAAAGGAAGAAATAAAGAACACCAGGGTTAGTAGAAGGAAAGAAATCTTAAAAATTAGGGCAGAAATAAATGCAAAAGAAACAAGAGACCATAGCAAAAATCAACAAAGCCAAAAGCTGGTTCTTGGAAAGGATATATAAAATTGACAAACCATTAGCCAGACTCATCAAGAAACAAAGGGAGAAAAATCAGATCAATAAAGTTAGAAATGAACATGGAGAGATCACAACAGACAACACAGAAATACAAAGGATCATAAGAGACTACTATCAGCAATTATATGCCAATAAAATGAATAACGTGGAAGAAATGGACACATTCTTAGAAAAGTACAATTTTCAAAAACTGAACCAGGAAGAAATAGAAAATCTTAACAGACCCATCACAAGCACGGAAATTGAAATTGTAATCAGAAATCTTCCAGCAAACAAAAGCTCAGGCCCAGACAAATTCACGGCTGAATTCTACAAAAAATTTAGAGAAGAGTTAACACTTATCCTACTAAAACTCTTCCAGAAAATTGCAGAGGAAAGTAAACTTCCAAACTCATTCTGTGAGGCCACCATCACCCTAATACCAAAACCTGACAAAGATGCCAGCAAAACAGAAAGCTACAGACCAATATCACTGATGAACATAGATGCAAAAATCCTCAATAAAATTCTAACAATCAGAATCCAACAACACATTAAAAAGACCATACACTATGACCAAGCGGGCTTTATCCCAGGGATGAAAGGATTCTTCAATATCTGCAAATCAATCACTGTAATTCACCAAATTAACAAATCAAAAAATAAAAGTCATATGATTATATCAATAGATGCAGAGAAGGCCTTTGACAAAATTCAACATCCATTTATGATAAAAACTCTCCAGAAAGCAGGAATAGAAGGAACATACCTCAACATAATAAAAGCTATATATAACAAACCCACAGCAAACATTATCCTCAATGGTGAAAAATTGAAAACATTTCCCCTAAAGTCAGGAACAAGACAAGGGTGCCCACTTTCACCACTACTATTCAGCATAGATCTGGAAGTTCTGGCCACAGCAATCAGAGCATAAAAAGAAATGAAAGGAATCCAGATTGGAAAAGAAGAAGAAAAACTCTCGCTGTTTGAAGATGACATGGTTCTCGGCATAGAAAACCCTAAAAACTCCACCAGAAAATTACTAGAGCTAATCAATGAATATAGTAAAGTTGCAGGATATAAAATCAACACACAGAAATCCCTTGCATTCCTATACACTAATAATGAGAAAGTAGGAAAAGAAATTAAGGAAATGATTCCATTCATCATTGCAATGAAAAGAATTAAATTCTTAGGAATATACCTACCTAAAGAAATTAAAGATCTATATATAGAAAATTATAAAACACTGATGAAAGAAATCAAAGAGGACCCTAATATATGGAGAAATATACCATGTTCTTGGATTGGAAGAATCAATATAGTGAAAATGAGTATACTCCCCAAAGCAATCTACAGATTTAATGCAATCCCTATCAAGCTACCAGCGGTATTTTTCACAGAACTAGTACAAATAATTTCAAGATTTGTATGGAAATACAAAAAGCCTCGAATAGCCAAAACAATCTTGAGAAAGAAGAATGGAACTGGAGGAATCAACTTGCCTGACTTCAGGCTCTACTATAAAGCCACAGTCATCAATACAGTATGGTACTGGCACAAAGACAGACATATAGATCAATGGAACAAAATAGAAAGCCCAGAGATAAATCCACACACATATGGACACCTTATCTTTGACAAAGGAGGCAAGAATATACAATGGAGTAAAGACAATCTCTTTAACAAGTGGTGCTGAGAAAACTGGTCAACCACTTGTAAAAGAATGAAACTAAATCACTTTCTAACACCATACACGAAAATAAACTCAAAATGGATTAAAGATCTAAATGTAAGACCAGAAACTATAAAACTCCTAGAGGAGAACATAGACAAAGCACTCTCCGACATAAATCACAGGAGGATCCTCTATGACCCACCTCCCAGAATTCTGGAAATAAAAGCAAAAATAAACAAATAAGATCTAATTAAAATTAAAAGCTTCTGTACAACAAAAGAAACTATAAGCAAGGTGAAAAGACAGCCTTCAGAATGGGAGAAAATAATAGCAAATGAAGCAACTGAGAAACAACTAATCTCAAAAATATACAAGCAATTTACACAGCTCAAGCTCAGAAAAAGAAACGACCCAATCAAAAAGTGGGCCAAAGAACTAAACAGACATTTCTCCAAAGAAGACATGTGGTTGGCTAACAGACACATGAAAAGATGCTCAACGTCACTCATTATCAGAGAAATGCAAATCAAAACCACAATGAGGTACCATTTCATACCAATCAGAATGGCAGCAATCCAAAAGTCTAGAAGCAATAAATGCTGGAAAGGGTGTGGAGAAAAGGGAACCCTCTTACACTGTTGGCGGAAATGCAAACTAGTACAGCCACTATGGGAACAGTGTGGAGATTCCTTAAAAAATTACAAATAGAACTGCCTTATGACCCAGCAATCCCTCTGCTGGGCATACACACCGAGGGAACCAGAACTGAAAGAGACACATGTACCCCAATGTTCATTGCAGCACTGTTTATAATAGCCAGGACATGGAAACAACCTAGTTGTCCATCAGCAGGTGAATGGATAAGAAAACCGTGGTACATATTCACAATGGAGTATTACTCAGCCATTAAAAAGAATACATTTGAATCAGTTCTAATGGGGTGGATGAATCTGGAGCCTATTATACAGAGTGAAGTAAGCCAGAAATAAAAACACCAATACAGTATACTAACACATATATATATGGAATTTAGAAAGACAGTAATGATAACCCTCTATGCGAGACAGCAAAAGAGACACAGATGTATAGAATGGACCTTTAGACTCTGTGGGTGAGGGAGAGGGTGGGATGATGTGGGAGAATGCCATTGAAACATGTATACTATTAGGTAAGAAATGAATCGGCAGTCTATGTTCGATACAAGATACAGGATGCTTGGGGCTGGTGTATGGGGATGATCCAGAGAGATGATATGGGGTGGGAGGGGGGAGGGGGGTTCAGGATTGGGAACTCATGTACACCTGTGGCTGATCCATGTCAATGTATGGCAAAAGCAATACAGTATTATAAAGCAAAATAAAGTTATATAATAAATAAATAAAAGAAAGTGAAAGAGGAGAATGAAAAAGTTGGCTTAAAACTCAACATTCAGAAAACTAAGATCATGACAACTGGTCCCATCACTTCATGGCAAATAGATGGGGAATCAGTGGAAACAGTGGCAGACTTTATTTTGGGGGCTCCACAATCACTGCAGATGGTGATTGGAGCTATGAAATCAAAAGATGCTTACTCCTTGGAAGGAAAGTTATGACCAAGCTAGGTAGCATATTCAAAAGCAGAGACATTATTTGCCAACAAAATCCATGTAGTCAAGGATATGGTTTTTCCAATAGTCATGTATGGATGTGAGAGTTGGGCTGTGAAGAAAGCTGAGTGCCAAAGAATTGATGCTTTTGAACTGTGGTGTTGAAGAAGACTCTTGAGAGTCCCTTGGACTGCAAGGAGATCCAACCAGTCCATTCTGAAGGAGATCAGCCCTGGGATTTCTTTGGAAGGACTGACGCTAAAGCTGAAACTCCAGTACTTTGGCCACCTCATGCAAAGGGTTGACTCATTGGTAAAGACTCTGGTGTCAGGAGGTACTGGGGACAGGAGGATAAGGGGACGACAAAGGATGAGATGGCTGGCTGGATGACATCACTGACCCGACGGACATGAGTTTGAGTGAACTCCGGGAGTTGGTGATGAACAGGGAGGCTTGGCATGCTGGAATTCATGGGGTCACATAGAGTCAGACATGACTGAATAAATGAACTGAACTAAAAGCTAAATCACCTTGCTGTTCACCTGAAATAAATATACATTGTAAATCAATTATACTCCAATAGGAAAAAAAAAAAGAAAAGAATCCATCAACATCTGGAACAATTAGCTCAAAATACTAATCAAAAAATTCAGAAGCATTCCCAAACCTAGGATGTAAGAATGATCTAAAGGGAATAGGGTAGGAAGAGAAAAGGAACATTAAAGTTCTGACCATGTGCCCCTAGGAGAGTAGTCAGAATATAGGGAGATTACACAGGTGGAAATCTACCCTGGGTGTGAGTTGTTCGAGCCATATATTGGACACACCAGTCCTGGGGTCTGACACAGGGAAAACAAGCACCCTTAGCTGGTTGCGGACTAACAGGAGGACTGTGTGAAGCCTGGACTACCCTCTCAACAAGCACGTGCTCGGGGGCTTACTCCCAAGGCACAATGGAAAGGGCAGTCTGAGGTTGCAATTGTGGCTGCCTGTTTTTCCCACAACTACCCACCCCTGCCCATGCCCTGCTTACTTCATGCGGCCACTCTGCACTGCAGCAGGGGCTGCCATGATGAGGTAGAGAACTGGGATGTGGGAAGCAGAGGTGCATCTGGCCCAGGGCGACATCTGGGTGGGACAGCTGGGGCCATGTGCATGGAGGATACCTAAACAGGCAGCACTTCAGGAGCCGTCCTGATCTCTGAGGAGGCCAGACTGCCATAGCAGATCATCCAGTTCATGCCCAGAGCCCATGAGGGCCTCACCTGCTCAATAGCACCCCTCTTCAACAGGGCAGGGGTGACAGATGCTGAGGGAACTAATCAGCTGTGAGGGATCAAGGGGTCTGAGACCACAAGCTATGTTTAAGCCAGTTGGGAGATGCTACTGCTGGTGTTGGCACAAGTGGAGAGTTGGAGGTAGCCTGGAACTCTGTCAGCAGCCAGCCTGCAGACTGGATCCTGTTTCCAACTTCTTCATTCCCCTTTTGTCATTCTGAAGCAAGGCTTGCAGTGCTGGAAGAGGAGAGGACACACACTTAGAGGAAATACAGCCAGCTCTGGTCTGAAAATCAGGGCTTCTGCTCCAGAAACATAGGAGCCCAACCTGCCCCCAATATGGCTGACAGGGCCACTGAGAATAGAGGAAGTCTCTGTTTCAAATCTGGCTCCAGCACTGGCTCCACCAATCTGCTACCAAGATGAGAGACTCTGGCACACCCTGAGGAAAGACATGACTTGTGGTCCATCAAATCCAACCCTCCTGCTAAGTACTACAGAGACTGTATAGGGATGCTCCCCTACAAGGATACCAATTCAAGACTATAATTGATAATTGATTCACTTAAATTCATAGAGACAGAAATGAGAAAACAAAGGACTAGTCTCCATTGAAAGACTGAGTGAAAACCTCTGACAAAACAACAAAAAAGTAGAGATAAATTCTGGAAAAGATGGGAATTACCAGACCACCTGACCTGCCTCTTGAGAAATCTGTAGGAAGGTCAGGAAGCAACAGTTAGAACTGGACATGGAACAACAGAATGGTTCCAAATAGGACAAGGAGTACGTCAAGGCTTTATATTGTCACCCTGCTTATTTAACTTATATGCAGAGTACATCATGAGAAACACTGGGGTGGAAGAAACACAAGCTGGAATCAAGATTGCCAAGAGAAATATCAATAACCTCAGATATGCAGATGACACCACCCTTATGGCAGAAAGTGAAGAGGAGATAAAAAGCCTCTTGAAGAAAGTGAAAGTGGAGAGTGAAAAAGCTGGCTTAAAGCTCAACATTCAGAAAACGAACATCATGGCATCCGGTCCCATCACTTCATGGGAAATAGATGGGGAAACAGTAGAAACAGTGTCAGACTTTATTTTTTTGGGCTTCAAAATCACTGCAGATGGTGACTGCAGCCATGAAATTAAAAGAAGCTTACTCCTTGGAAGAAAAGTTATGACCAACCTAGATAGCATATTGAAAAGCAGAGACATTACTTTGCCGACTAAGGTCCATCTAGTCAAGGCTATGGTTTTTCCAGTGGTCATGTAAGGATGTGAGAGTTGGACTGTGAAGAAGGCTGAGTGCCAAAGAATTGATGCATTTGAACTGTGGTGATGGAGAAGACTCTTGAGAGTCCCTTGGACTGCAAGGAGATCCAACCAGTCCATTCTGAAGATCAGCCCTGAGATTTCTTTGGAAGGAATGCTGCTGAAGCTGAAACTCCAGTACTTTGGCCACCTCATGCGAAGAGTTGACTCATTGGAAAAGACTCTGATGCTGGGAGGGATTGGGGGTAGGAGGAGAAAGGGAAGACAGAGGATGAGATGGCTGGATGGCATCACTGACTCGATGGACATGAGTCTGAGTGAACTCTGGGAGTTGGTGATGGACAGTGAGGCCTGGAATACTGTGATTCATGTGGTCACAAAGAGTCGGACAGGACCGAGTGACTGAACTGAACCGAAAGATTCTTAAGAATTAGTAATAATAATGCTAACTAACCAGAAAAAAAAGAGAAACAGTAAAAGTTCTCACATGGAACCGGAAAGTATATGTTAAAAAAAAAAAAAAAAGAAAAGAAAACCTGACAGAGCTTAAGAATACAGTAACTGATATGAAAAACGCACAAGAATTAACAGCAGACAGGATAATACACAAAAATGCATAATAATGGAAATCAGTCAATCAGAATAGCTAAAAGAAAAACCAAAAGTAAAGAAAAATGAGAACAGTTTAATAGACCTAAGGATTACATTTAGCATATTAGCATTCATATTATAGGCATCTCAGAAGGACAAAATAGAAAGAAGATGGTAAAATGTGTTTGATGAAATTAGGGCTGAAAACTTCTCAAACCAGAAGAAGGAAACATCCATGAACACAAAGCACACAGGGTAGCAAATGATGAACCAAGAGAAATCCAAACTAAGTTGTAATATTATTAAAATGGCAGAAGTTAGAAATCAAGAAAGGATTCTTAAAACAGCAAGAGACAACACAGAATCACATAAAAGGGAACTCACTTAAGGCTATCTGCTGATTTTTGTACAGAAACTTTGCAGACCAGAAGGGAGTGGCATAATATATTGATATTTAAAGTGTTGAAAGAGAAATACTTACAAACAGGAATATCCGCCCTGTGAGATTATCTTTCAGAATTGAAAGGGAGATAAAGAAATTCTCAGACAAGCAAAGATCATAAGAGTTCATCAATACTAAACCAACCCTGAAGGAAATGTTATAGGATCCTTTCTAAACAGAAAAGAAGAATTTGAAGGAAAGATAAAATCTCATTAGTAAAGATACTAGCTAAGATATGGAAGCAAACCAAATATTCATCAACAGATAAATGGATAAGAAGCAGTGTTGTATACACAGATATGTGCACACACATACCATGGGATATTCAGTTCAGTTCAGTTCAGTTGCTCAGTCGTGTCCAACTCTTTGCGACCACATGAATTGCAACACGCCAGGCCTCCCTATCAATCAGCAACTCCTGGAGTTCACTCAGACTCACGTCCATTGAGTCCGTGATGCCGTCCAGCCATCTCATCCTCTGTCGTCCCCTTCTCCTCCTGCCCCCAAACCCTCCCAGCATCAGAGTCTTTTCCAATGAGTCAGCTCTTCACATGAGGTGGCCAAAGTACTGGAGTTTCAGCTTTAGCATCATTCCTTCCAAAGAAATCCCAGGGCTGATCTCCTTCAGAACGGACTGGTTGGATCT
The DNA here is from genome assembly GCF_001704415.2 of Capra hircus. NCBI lineage: Eukaryota > Metazoa > Chordata > Mammalia > Artiodactyla > Bovidae > Capra > Capra hircus. The sequence continues at coordinate 1,547,472 of NW_017189517.1, forward strand.
CCTTGCAGTCCAAGGGACTCTCAAGAGTCTTCTCCAACACCACAGTTCAAAAGCATCAATTCTTTGCCACTCTGATTTCTTCACAGTCCAACTCTCACATTCATACATGACCACTGGAAAAACCAGAGTCTTGACTAGACAGACCTTTGTTGGCAAAGTAATGTCTTTGCTTTTGAAGACGCTATCAAGGTTGGTCATAACTTTCCTTCCATGGAGTAAGCGGCTTTTAATTTCATGGCTGCAGTCAACATCTGCAGTGATTTTGGAGCCCCAAAAATAAAAGTGTGCCACTGTTTCCCCATCTACTGCCCATGAAGTGATTGGACCAGATACCATGATCTTAGTTTTCTGAATGTTGAGCTTTAAGTCAACATTTTCATTCTCCTCTTTCACTTTCATCAAGAGGCTTCATTACTCGGCCACAAAAAAGAATGAAAACGTGCTATTTTCAATGACACAGATTGACTTGTGAGGAATTTTTCTTGGCAAAATAAATAAATTAGAGAAAGACAAACTGTAATATCATTTACATGTTGAATCCAAAACTATATCTGCTAGTGAATGTAACAAAGAAGAAGCTGGCTTAAAACTCAACATTTAAAAAACAAAGATTTAGGATCTGGTCCCATCGTTTCATGGCAAAAAAATGGGGAAACAATGGAAAATGAAGGAGACATTATTTTCCTGGACTCCAAAATCGCTGTAGATGGTGTCTACCGCCATGAATTAAAAAAACCTATGCTCCTTGAAAGAAAAGCTATGGCAAACCTAGACAGTGTATTAAAAAGCTGAGACATTACTTTGCTGACAAAGGTCCACCTTGCCAAAGCTATGGTTTTTCCAGTAGTCATGTATGGTTATGAGAGTTGGAAACTGAACACTGAAGATTTGATACTTCTGAACTGTGGCATTGGAGAAGACCCTTGAGAGTCCCTTGGACTGAAAGGAGATCCAACCTGTCAATCCTAAAAAAAATCAGTCCTGAATATTCATTTTAAAGACTGTTGCTCAACCTCCAGTACTTTGGTTACCTGATGCAAAGAACTGACTTATTGGAAAAGACCCTGATGGTGGGAAAGATTGAAGCCTGGAGGAGAAAGGGACAACTGAGGATGAGATGGATGAATGGCATCAATGATCAATGGACTTGAGTTTGAGCAAGTTCTAGGAGTTGGTGATGGACAGGGAATCCTGGCATGTTGCAGTCCTTGGGGTCACAGAGAGTCAGACATGACTGAAAAACTGAACTAAATGGATGACTATATAGACAAAACTTTGACCACAAGTTCTTCACGTATTTCAAAATAGGACAGAAAAATATGGTTCAGTTCAGTCACTCAGTCGTGTCGTACTCTTTGCGACCCCATGAATCGCAGCACACCAGGCCTCCCTGTCCATCACCAACTCAAGGAGTTCACTCAAACTCACGTCCATCGAGTCTGTGATGCCATCCAGCCATCTCATCCTCTGTCGTCCCCTTCTCCTCCTGCCCGCAATCCCTCTCAGCATAAGAGTCTTTTCCAATGAGTCAACTCTTCGCATGAGGTGGCCAAAGAATTGGAGTTTCAGCTATAGCATCAGTCCTTCCAAAGAACACCCAGGACTGATCTCCTTTAGAATGGACTGGTTGGATCTCCTTGCAGTCCAAGGGACTCTCAAGAGTCTTCTCCAATACCACAGTTCAAAACCATCAAATCTTTGGTACTCAGCCTTCTTCACAGTCCAACTCTCACATCCATACATGACTACTGGAAAAACCATAGCCTTGGCTACACAGACCTTTCTTGTAATGTCTCTGGTTTTGAATATGTTATCTATGTTGGTCATAACATTCCTTCCAAGGAGTAAGTGTTTTTAATTTCATGGCTGCAATCACCATCTGCAGTGATTTTGGAGCCCAAAAAAATAAAGTCTGACACTGTTTTCACTATTTCCCCATCTATTTCCCAAAAAGTGATGGGACCAGTTGCCAAGATCTCAGTTTTCTGAATGTTGAGCTTTAAGCCAACAATTTTACTCTCCTCTTTCACTTCCATCAAGAGGCTTTTTAGTTCCTCTTCATTTTCTACAATAAGAGTGGTGTCATCTGCATATCTGAGGTTATTGATATTTCTCCTGGCAATCTTGATTCCAGCTTGTGCTTCTTCCAGCCCAGTGTTTCTCATGATGTACTCTGCATATAAGTTAAATAAGCAGGGTGACAATATACAGCCTTGACATACACCTTTTCTTATTTGGAACCCATCTGTTGTTCCATGTCAAGTTCTAACTGTTGCTTCCTTACCTGTATACAGGTTTCTCAAGAGGCAGGTCAGGTGGTCTGGTATGCCCATCTCTGTCAGAATTTTCCACAGTGTATTGTGATTCACATAGTCAAAGGCTTTGGCATAGTCAATAAAGCAGAAATAGATGTTTTTCTGGAACTCTCTTGCTTTTTCCATGATCCAGCGGATGTTGGAAATTTGATCTCTGGTTCCTCTGCCTTTTCAAAAACCAGCTTGAACATCAGGAAGTTCATGGTTCATGTATTGCTGAAGCCTCGCTTGGAGAATTTTGAGCACTACTTTACTAGTGAGTGAGATGAGTGCAGTTTTGTGGTAGTTTGAGCATTCTTTGACATTGCCTTTCTTTGGGATTGGAATGAAAACTGACCTTTTCCAGTCCTGTGGCCACTGCTGAGTTTTCCATATTTGCTGGCACATTGCGTGCAGCACTTTCATAGCATCATCGTTCAGGATTTGAAATAGCTCCACTGGAATTCCATCACCTCCACCAGCTTTGTTGGTAGTGATTCTTCCTAAGGTCCACTTGACTTCACATTCCAAGATGTCTGGCTGTAGGTGAGTGATCACACCATCCTGATTACCTGGGTCGTGAAGATCTTTTTTGTACAGTTCTTCTGTGTATTCTTGCCACCTCTTCTTAATATCTTCTGCTTCTTTTAGCTCCATACCATCTCTGCCCTTTATCGAGCCCATCTTTGCATGAAATGTTCCCTTGCTATCTCTAATTTTCTATAAGAGATCCCTAGTCTTTCCCATTCTGTTTCTTTCCTCTATTTCTTTGCATTGATCGCTGAGCAAGACTTTCTTGTCTGTCCTTGCTATTCTTTGGAACTCTGCATTCAGATGCCTATATCTTTCTTTTTCTCCTTTGTTTTTCACTTCTCTTCTTTTCACAGCTATTTGTAAGGCCTCCCCAGACAGCCATTTTGCTTTTTGCATTTCTTTTCCACGGGGATGATCTTGATCCCTGTCTCCTGTACAATGTCTCGAACCTCCATCCATAGTTCATCAGGCACTCTATCTATCAGATCTAGTCCCTTAAAACTATTTCTCACTTCCCCTGTATAATCATAAGGGATTTGATTTAGGTCATACCTGAATGATCTAGTGGTTTTCCCTACTTTCTTCAATTTACGTCTGAATTTGGCAATAAGGAGTCCATGATCTGAGCCACATTCAGGTCCTGGTTTTGTTTTTACTGACTGTATAGAGCTTCTCCATCTTTGGCTGGAAAGAATATAATCAATCTGATTTTTGTGTTGACCATCTGGTGATGTCCATGTGTAGAGTCTTCTCTTGTGTTGTTGGACGAGAGTGTTTGCTATGACCAGTGCATTCTCTTGGCAAAACTCTATTAGTCTTTGCCCTGTTTCATTCCATATTCCAAGGCCAAATTCGCCTGTTACTCTAGGTATTTCTTGACTTCCTACTTTTGAATTCCGATCCCCTATAATGAAAAGGACATCTTTTTTGGGGTGTTCTAAAAGGTCTTGTAGGTCTTCATAGATCCGCTCAGTTTGAACTTCTTCAGCATTACTCATTGGGGCATAGATTTGGATTACTGTGATATTGAATGGTTTGCCTTGGAAACAAACAGCAGGTTGAGCAGGAAATCTGTGTGTGTGTGTTTGTGTGTGTGTGTGTGTGTGATGGGGCTAGTGGTGCGGTTGGATGAGCAGACAGTATGATGAGCAGTTTAACAGGAAGTGTTTCCCTCTGTACTGAGCTGATTCCCAGAATGAGCTGTTAAGGGAGAGAGAAATGTCTGAACCATAGTGCTTGCTCAAGTATAGGGGAAAGCTGAAATTCAAAGGAGAGAAGCTTGGCTAAAGTTAGCCAAGCCAAGTCAGTGGATATCTTATGGATAATTGTGAGCACTTGACCAGTCTCTGCTGTTGTTTAAAGAAGGTAACATCTGTCCTTAGACAGTATTGTTGTTGCTGAAATGGCAAGTCCATGTGCCTGATGCAGAGTGAGGCCTATCAAACTGAACAGACTTTGGAACAAGGAAAGGTTTATTACAGATTCATACAAGGAGATGGGTAGCTTATGTCCAAGAATCCAAAGTTACTGAAATTTTTCAGCAAACTGCTTTAAAAGCAATTGTGAGAGATGGGCGTGGTTAGTTGTTGAAGACTTCCAGGTGTAAAGTCTTTTGTTCTTTATGTCAGGTCATAGTCAGGTAATGCTGTTTCTGTAGTCTCTACCAGATGAATGTTATTCTTTGTCCTGACAAGAAAGGGCAGTCTCAAGCTGCAGCTTTCATCCTGAAACATCCTAGTCCTGGTTAAAGGGAAGCAGATCTCAGTCAGTAGCTCCTTCATGGCCAGGTTCCCACATTCTGCCCAGCTCTCAGCCCTGATGGAACCAGGTACCCAACACAACAGGTCTTCAGTCTCCCCAGGCCACCTAAATGGGGAAACCAGTTCTCACAGGCTGAGATAGAAAAAGACAGCTGCTGCTAGTAGGCCCATAAACAGGGGTGGTGGAATGGTTCACTGCTCCTCAAGGCTTGGGCCAAGGCTAGTAGAGGACCTGAGTGCAATGCTTCAGGATGTAGTCTCCAGTCTGTTTCCTTTGCCTTTCAGCTCACCCCCTGGCCGAAGGCTGGGTGAGCTCCAGGGCCTCCAGAAGAAGGCCTGAATCTACTTTTTTTCTGACTCTCCTCCTGATGACCTCCACACCACCTTTGAGTCAACCACTTCCCCAATGGGCCCTCATTGACAGTAACTTGTGGGCAGGGCCCATTACAGTGCTGACCAATAGCTGAGCAGGACAACTAATGGTCACTCACTGACAATTGGTTGCTTTTGGATGAAGCCCTCTGAGGTGTCAAGCAAGGCTGAGCAATACCTGTTGCCTAGGAACAGGGTGTAGAGAAATGAAGCACACCAATGGCTACCTGTTAAGGGCTGTGCTCACCCTGCTCTCTTACACTGTGAATAGAATAAGAATCACTGTGAGGTTAAGGTTGGTCAAAATAGTTTTCAAGGTGATCTGGACTTCACATTCTTGTTAGCTTTGAAATATTAGTTATACTATATGCTGAGCATGTGTTCAAGTGACTGCTCTTGGAGTGGCATAGGGATAAGCACTGGTGACAGATATGCCTGGGAATACAATGAAAAGAATGATGAACAAAAGTTAAATAGTAAATAGCTCTTGGAAATAAAAATCTGATGTTGGAAAGGAATCAATCAAAAAGATTCCAGCACACTGGACCCAAAATGTCATTACATAACAGAGCAGAATGAGCACAGCTTTTAGCAGGTAAACCTTGGTGTGCCTTATTACTCTGCATCCTGTTCCTAGATTGCTCAGCCATTGGTCAGTGCTTCACTGGATCTGGCCCACAAGCAACCAACTATCAATGAGGTACCTACTGGTACTTGTCCTCCTCAGCAGTTAGTCAACATGGCAGTGTGCCCTGTCTACTGGTAGCTGTCAATGAGGGACCACTGAGCAAATGATTCAATCAAGAGTCAGTAATGTGAAGTTAATTACTTTACAATATTGTATTGATTTTGCCATATATCAACATGAATCTGCCACAGGTATACATGTGTTGTCCAGTGTAAAGTAATTAATCTCCATTTAAAATAAATAAATATATTTAAAATAAATAAATAAATTTATATTTTTTTTAAAAAGTACAGCCATAAAAAAGATTTAAAAAAAAAAAGAGTCAGTAATGTGGTGCTGAGCTGACTCTTGCCTTGACAACTTCATATTTAAAAAAATAATAATAATCAGGAACGCATTTCTGGTAGTAGGGCAAGTTGAGTTTCCCTGCTTAATGAGAGTTGAAGTTTTCCCAACAGTATTAGTGGAGGAGACATTTTAGACTTTCTTTGCTCTGATGTGTAATCTTATGGAGACTGTATATTGACCTTGGGGCAAAAGACTGAGGATTCACCAAGTCTGGGGTTCTCTAAAGCTCATCAGATTAGATAAAACATCCAACGTCTTGTTAATTAGATTTTTCCACCTTATGTGCTTGTTCTTAAGCTCCTTAAGACCTTCAAGGGCCCCCCACAGGCAGAGGATAGTCTAGAGATGAAGTGTCTAGAGGACTCTGAAGGGCTCAAATGAGATGGAAAGTGTTTGGCAGAGGTTCATAGAGGGATGGAGGAGGCAGGTGTGTTAAAGGGGGTTATATAAGTCAAAGGATAAAGGGAACTGAAGGGAAGTTACAACATCATGGGAAGAAGGAAGGAGGAGGAGGAGCACGGAGATGGGAATGGGTAGGTATTTGGTGAGTTAGTAGGGGGATAGCCCATTTTCTGAGGCCAACAAAATTCTAAATTATCTTTAGTAAAAATTTCTTCCAGTTTTTAAAGAGCTTGAACTGAATTAGAGTCAAAATGGCAGAGCAGAGAAAGAAGAGGGAGTGAACAAAATAGAGTAAGGTTTACTTACAGGATTTGAACCATGAGGTAGATGGGCCTCCACAGTTCAATTCAGTGGCTCAGTCATGTCCAACTCTTTGCATCCCCATGGACTGCAGCATGACAACTTCCCTGTCCATCATCAATTCTCAGAGCATGTTCAAACTTATGTCCTTCAAGTCGGTGACTCCATCCAATAATCTCATCTCTGTTGTCCCCTCCTCCTCAGGCTTCAATCTTTCCCAGCATCAGGAAATTTTCCAGTGAGTCAGTTATTCGCATCTAGTGGTCAAAGTATTGAGCTTCAGCCTCAGCATCAGTCCTTCCAATGAATATTCAGGACTGATTTCCTTTAGGATTGATTAGTTTGATCTCCTTGCAGTCCAAGGGACTCTCAAGAGTCTTCTCCAACACCACAGTTCAAAAGCATCAGTTCTTTGGCACTCAGCTTTCTTTGTAGTCCAACTCTCACATCCATAGAGGACTATGGGAAAAACCTTAGCTTTGACTAGATGGACCTTTGTCAGCAAAGTAATGTCTCTGCTTTTTAATATGCTGTCTAGGTTGGTCATAGTTTTTCTTCCCAGGAGCAAGCATCTTTTAATTCATAGCTGCAGCCAACATCTTGAGTGATTTCGGAGCATGAGAAAATAAAATCTGTCAGTATTTCCATTATTTCCACATCTATTTGCCATGAACTGATGGGACCAGAGGCCATGATCTTATTTTTCTGAATGTTGAGTTTTAAACCAACTTTTTCACTTTCCTCTTTCACTTTCATCAAGAGGCTCTGTAGTTATCTTTCCCTTTCTGCCATAATGGTGGTGTCATTTGAGGTTATTGATATTTCTCCTGGCAATCTTGATTCCAGTTTGTGCTTCATCCAGCTTAGCATTCCGCATGATGTACTCTGAATAGAAGTTAAGCAGGGTGACAATATATAGCCTTGACGTACTCCTTTCCTGATTTGGAACCAGTCCATTGTTCCATGTCTGGTTCTAACTGTTGCTTCTTGACCTGCATGCACATTTCTCAGGAGGTAGGTAAGGTGGTCTGATATTGCATCTCTTTAAGAATTTTTCAGTTTTTTTGTGATCCACGCTGTCAAAGGCTTTGATATATTCAATAAAGCAGAAGTAGATGTATTTCTGGAACTTTCTTGCTTTTTCTCTGATCCAGCGGATGTTGACAATTTGATCTCTAATTCCTATGACTTTTCAAAATCCAGTTTGAACATCTGGATGTTCATGGTTCAGGTACAGAAGCTTCACTTGGAGGTATCCCCCATGAATAATGCAATTGGAGATTCATTCCCGATTGATTTAAACTCTAAGAGGATAATAGGAAGACAATTAAAGGAGGAGGCTTGGCCCTAGCCAGGCCACATATCTGTCCTTCCTAAAGAAGTCAGGAGATCTCTCTGCACCACACATGCATAGAAAATACTCTGCAGGCTGAAAGGGGAATAATGCCAAGGGATGCTCTCTCTACCCAGACACCTTTTCAGTAAAATGCATCTTGGCTAAGAGAAGCGTGCACACACGTGGAAGGATCCTGAAATATACCAAAAGGGACTGTGAGCCAGGCACACCAGAATGATTGGCCCAAAGGATACCCAGAAGAAATGCCCCATAAAAGTAATTGAAACTACCATGAGGGCAAAAACTCAGGAAATTTCCTTCTGTGCCTGCCTTTGTACTTGTCCACCCATACTTTATGCTTTTCCTCTTAATCTGCATTGTAGGCAGACTCTTTACCATCTGAACCACGTGGGAAGACTAAATACACATAAATGTAAAGCTGAATCACTTTGCCGTATACCAGAAACTAATGTAATGTGGAAAATCTATTATACTCCATAAAAAAGAATACATCAAGGAAGGAACAAAATGGTGGAAGGGTAGGTGGGTGTATATCTTTCTCCAGGGATACATCAGGAATAAACCTTTAGATACAGAAGTGATTGCAGAACACCAGCAGAGGGTGGGCAGGAGTACCTGATCACTGGAAAAGAATATATAGACCCACACAAAACTCAGTAGGATGAAGGAACTGGGGGTAAAACAGGATGGTTAGTAGGACTATACCTGCCCACAGCAGGTGGGGGAACTGTAGAAGATGTCTGATCCTCAAATGAAGGCAATTGTTTAGGTCAGAGGAGAAACTTTTGAGGCTGAGAGTGAAGCAGATGATCTGTGACAGCCTAAATGTAATGAGAAAGAGACAGTCCTTGCCACAGCCATACATACTCCAGGAAAGGACACAGGTCCCCTAGAAGGCACAACAGCAGGTAGCTGGAACATAGGATTTGTAGAGTAATCCCAGGGCCAGAGCTTCTGTTTACTGCTGTGAGATGGACCAAGGGATGTAAGGGAGGAGACCCTGGTGGGAAATGCCTGTGTAGGAAAGCCAGTGAGCCAGGGAAACATGGTAATACAGCTGAGTCATGCAAGGGGGTGGTGCCAACATCATGGCCTCTCTCTCCCCACATGCCAACACAGGCAGCTGAACAATAGGGAGGCTGCCCCATCAAGTGCCTGAGACAGACTAGGACACCACCCAGGATATCCCTTTAAGTGTCTCAGATGCAGAACAACAGAGTAGTATCCCAGAAAGAGGGGTCACTTTATGTGCCTGACATGCCAAACAACAGAGAAGGACCCCAGGCAAGGGGAGCCCTCTAAATGCCTGAATGGGCGGAGCTACAGAGTAAGACTAGCCAAAGAGGGCTGCTGATCGCCAGCTGCCAGAGAGTTAAAAAGCCTCTGATAGGACCATAACTCCTGTGGCTGAGGCAGTCTGTGTCCCTGCAAACTTGGTGCCACAAGGTTCCCTGCTACTCAAGTAACTGACACCTTCACGCTCAATCTACACTTGGGCAGAGCTTTCACAGGCAAAAAAAAAAAAAAAAAAAAAAAAAGTCTTGTGTCTTTGCACCCAGGGTCACTTTTGTCTTGTTCAACTCTTTGAGAGCCTGTGGACCGTGGCCTGCCAGGTTTATCTGTCAGTAGGTTTCTCCAGGCAAAAATACTGGAGTGTATTGGCCAATACTGGATGCCATACCCTTCTAGAGCACTATATTTCCTGCCGCCCTAGCTACCATTTCCCCTGAGTACCTGGTGGTGCCAGAACCCCTGCGACCAAAGCAGTTGCACCACCTCCAAACCTGGCCCTCACTGGGCAGACCCAAGTTCTCCAGGGCAGCCTCAGGAGCAAACCCCAGTGGACAACCCACATGCAGAGGTGGAGATAAAACCACAATTGCAAGCCAGGGGCAGTGTGGCTAAGGAAGAGGACCCAAAACCTTCCCACCAGCTGTATAAGCTGCAGATTAAATCAACAAGATCAACCAGACAGACTGTGTTTGCGGAATATATAAAAGGACACTGAGAGCTCCTACAAAAGCAAACACACTAGTTCTGACAGCTGTGGAACACACAGGAATAGGACCAGATTAGAGTGTGAGCTGCCCCCACAGCAAAACCAGAGTCCAGTGCAATGTTGGAGGGCATCCTAGGGAGTTAAGGTGGACTGTGACTCCCAGCGAGGGAAAGGACACTGACAGCAGAGACTCAACTAAAATATGTATTATTCATATATTTTGACTTGTTCTGTAGTTTCCTTTGGATCTATTTTTCTTCTTATTCATTCTTTTTTTCTCTCTCCCACACTATGTTGTAGTTGTCAATTTTATTAGCACTATGAAAACTATTTAAGTCTTTGAGGTTTTTTTTTTTTTTTCTGAATCACATTTTTTATTTATGTTATAAAATTTTGCCTCTACTATGGCCTTTTGCGGTTCTCTATAGATTTCTTTTTTTCTCTTTTCTAAACTTCAATTTTTAATTTTTTTTAACTTATTAGTTTTTCTAAGCTGATTTCTTTGTTTGTTTTTCCTACTCTTGCTTTCCCCTTGTACTCAATCTTACAGTTCAGTTCAGTCACTCAGTCGTGTCTGACTCTTTGCTACCCTATGAATTGCAACACACCAGGGCTCCCTGTCCATCACTAACTCAAGGAGTTCACTCAAACTCATGTCCAAATCGGTGATGCCATCCAGCCATCTCATCTTCTGTTGTCCCCTTCTCCTCCTGCCCCCAATACCTCCCAGCATCAAAGTCTTTTCCAACGAGGCAACTCTTCACATGAGGTGGCCAAAGTATTGGAATTTCAGCTTTAGCATCAGTCCTTCTGAAGAACACCCAGGACTGATCTTCTTTAGAATGGACTGGTTGGATCTTCTTTGAGTCCAAGGGACTCTCAAGCGTCTTCTCCAACACCACAGTTCAAAACCATCAATTCTTTGGTGATCAGCTTTCTTCACAGTCCAACTCTCACATCCATACATGACCACAGGAAAAACCATAGCCTTGATTAGACGGACCTTTGTTGGCAAAGTGATGTCTCTGCTTTTAAAGACACTATCTAGGTTGGTCATAACTTTCCTTCCAAGGAGTAAGTATCTTTTAATTTCATGGCTGCAGTCACCATCTGCAGTGATTTTGGAGCCAAAAAAAAAAAAAAATCTGACACTGTTTCCACTCTTTCCCCATCTATTCCCCATGAAATGATGAGACCAGATGCCATGATCTTCGTTTTCTGAATGTTGAGCTTTAAGCCAACTTTTTCACTCTCTTCTTCCAATTTCATCAAGAGGCTTTTTAGTTCCTCTTCACTTTCTGCCAAAAGGGTGGTGTCACCTGCATATCTGAGGTTATTGATATTTCTCTTGGCAATCTTTATTCCAGCTTGTGTTTCTTGCAGTCCAGTGTTTCTCAAGATGTACTCTGCATAGAAGTTAAATAAGCAGGGTTACAATATACAGCCTTGATGTACTCCTTTTCCTATTTGGAACCATTCTGTTGTTCCATGTCTAGTTCTAACTGTTGCTTCCTGACCTGCATACAGATTTTTCAAGACGCAGGTCAGTTGGTCTGGTATTCCCATCTCTTTCAGAATTTTCCACAGTTTATTGTGATCCACACAGTCAAAGGCTTTGGTATAGTCAGTAAAGCAGAAATAGATGTTTTTCTGGAACACTCTTGCTTTTTCCATGATCCAGTGGATACTGGAAATTTATCTCTGGTTGCTCTGCCTTTTCTGAAACCAGCTTGAACTTCGGAAGTTCGTGGTTTACGTATTACTGAAGCCTGGCTTGGAGAACTTTGAGCATTACTTTACTAGCGTGTGAGATGAGTGCAATTGTGTGGTAGATTGAGCATTCTTTGGCATTGCCTTTCCTTTTAAAATATATAAATCTTTATCTACCAGTATTTAACTTTTTATTTCTATTCTTTCCTTTCTTCCTTTCCTTTGTTTTTCTCTCTATATTTGTTAGTTTTGTTTTCATTTCTTTTTTCCCCAGTTGGCAGCTTATTTTAGTTCTGTTTTCCAGTTTGTGCTTTAGTTAGTTTTGTTCTTAACTATTGGATACCATTTTGGTTTCCTTTGTTCACCAGGTCAAAATATTGTACTTTATTTTCATTAGACTGTTTTGATTTTGCTTAAGTGCCGGGGTCCAGCCCCGGTGGATCCAGGGAATTCGAAGGGTGGACGGCGTTGGCGTGGAAAGACTTGTTTATTTATTAATGTAAGATTAGATTAAGAAACTATAGTGTAGTAAGAAGATTAAGTGGAGGAAGAGGGCTGAATAGCTTGGTTTACGCGGAAGGCCAATAAAATTCCAGACAAGGAATTTGCACCATCTACGTTGGGCCACCGGGGCCCGCTTGAATATCTAAGGGTGCCTCGCCTTAAGCTCCCTTTCATGCGGGTCTTAACAGCCAGGGCAAGTAAGTAGACCTGGCGAGCCTCCGCGCCCCAGGTGGAAATTCAGCCTGAAGTTAAAGTAAAGAGCAGAGAGAAGGAAAGGGAGAGAAGAAGAAAGAGAGAGAAGGACATGGGGGGAGCCAGAGTCCCAAGAAACCAGGCCGAGAGACTAGTTCGAGAAACTGGTCCAAGAAACTGGTCCCATCCTTTATTGTTCAGAAGGCCTTTTATACTTTTGATAAAACATGGAGATCAATGGATAACACAAAATTATGTAGCGTTCGCAGCCCAGACTCTTTCTGTACATCATTTTGTATACAAAAGGTCTCAGGTGATTTACATTATCTTCTGGCCAAGAGGCTTGTTAACACTTTTTGGCTCTCTTCCTTAATGAATGTTAATTTTGTTTCCCCTGAAGTGTTTTTCTTTAATCTGCATCTCCTTAAAGCATTAAAGTTTCATCTCTATAGAACAAAGGTGCAGTGGGATATAACAAAGAAGGTACTTAACTCAAAGATCTAATGTTGCTAATACCAGGTCTACTATTTGCATTTCTATATACCAACTATATCTAAAAATAAAGGATATGAAAATTTGGCAGCAAGCATTGACTCAACAAATGAAACTTTTAATCAGTCCTATTCTAAAGATTTTGACTCCTCGGAAGCCCCTACATTCCTAGGATGTTTTAAGCTTTCTGTGCCTCCTGTGGTCAGGAGGCCTCAAACAATCACACGTGCAGCTGTAGGAGTCCTGCAGGCAGGCCAGAAAGCCATCAGAGGGGTTTTTGGATTGAAACGCTCTTTCAAATGCAGAAGACTAAAGCCCTGAATTGACTTTTACCAGAAAATGTTAGAAGAGTGGAAAAGCAGAGCACAAAAACCGGCAGATTTTTGTTGGGATACATGCTTAGGAATTTCCAGAGGGGTCCCTGAAGTCTGAGCACGTCTTGCGTATGTCAGCTTCCTTCCTCATGACCTTGTCATGGGTGGGATTCCTCACACTGGCTCCCGGCACTTAAGGGAGTATATGTATGTGCATATATTCCATTATTTTAATTATAATTTGCCTGAATTTGTAATTGTCATTTGTATGGTGTTCATCTTTGGTTTCTCATTTTAGGGTATTTTTTTAATCCCATTTAATGCCAGAGCAAACCACCTGTGGAATCTCCTTCCAGGACAAAGTTCAAGCCCTGAGCCTGTGGAGTGGGAGCACTGACTCCAAGACCCTAGACTATCAGAGAATTCCTAACCATAGGGAGCGAGAGTTCCCACAAAGGCAACCACTTGTATACAAGACCCAGTATCATGCAACTACCAGTAACACACTGTGCAGGATGCCTCATCTAAACAACAAACAGGACAAAAATACAAACGCAATCATCAGCAGATAGGACTATCACCTCACTCAGCCTTGCTCATCAAAGGGGGAGAAAAAAAAAAGCTAACCTCCTCCCACCTGAATGTAAGCATAAGTCACACCATACATGAAGCTTACACAAATCTCTTGACCAAACTGATGAGGGCAGAAACCAAAAGAGAGAAATAATTCAACCTTGAAATCTGGGGAAAGAAGACCTCAAACACAATAAGTTAAAAAAAAATAATGAAAAGGCAGGGAAAAGCTGCACAAATGAAAGAATAAACTAAAAATGCACAAGTCCAAATAAGTGAATAGGAAATAGGCAAACTACCTAAAAAGACTTCAGAATAATTATAGTGAAGATGATCCAAAACCTTTAAAGTAAAATGGAGAAAATGGAAGAATCAATTAACCAAGACCTAGAAGGATTAAAGAATCATACAAACAATACAATTACTGAAATTAAAAATACTCTAGAAGGAATCAATAGAAGAATATCTCAACCAGAAGAATGGATCATTGAGCTGGAAGATAAAATGATGAAAATAACTGCTGAAGAGCAGAATAAATTCAAAAACGAATGAAAAGAACTGAGATAGTCTCAGAGACCTCTGAAACAATATTAAATGCACCAACATTCAAATTATAGTGTTTACAGAAGAATAAAAGGAAAAGAATGGGTATGAAAAAATTTTTGAAGAAATTATAGTTGAAAATTTCTTCAACATGGAAAAGGAAATAATCAATCAAATTCAAGAGGTGCAAAGAGTCTCATACAGGATAAAGCTAAGGAGAAACATGCCAAGACACATACTAATCAAACTGACAAAGACTAAACACAAAGATAGAATATTAAAAGCAGCAAGGAAAAGCAACAAGCAACATACAAGGGGAACCCCATATGTTTAGAAGCTGATCTTTCAGCAGAAACTCTGCAGGACAGAAAGGAATGTCAGGATATATTTATTTAAAGTCCTGAAAGGGAAAAATCTACAACCAAGATTACTCTACCCTGCAAGGATCTTATTCAAAATTAGTGGTGAAATAAAAAGCTTTACAGACAAGCAAAAGTTAAGAGAACTCAGTACCACCAAACCAGCTTACAAGAAATGTTAAAGGGGCTTATATATTCAGAAAACACAGGAGAATAAAAATATCTACAAAAACAAACCCTAAACAATTAAGAAAATAACAATATGACATATATATCAATAATTACTTTAAATGTTCCAACCAAAAGACACAGACTGGCTGAATAGATACAAAAACAAAAAAACAAAAAAACACCATATATATGCTGTCTACAAGAAGCCCATTTCAGACCTAAAGACACTATAGATTGAAAGTGAAAAGATGGAAAAATATATTCTATGAAAAGGGGAAGCAAAAGAAACCTGGAGTAGACACCGCATATCAGAAAAAATAGACCTTAAAATAAAGAAGATTCTAAGAGATAAGGAAGGACACTATATAATGATCAAGGGACCAATCCAAGAGGAAGACATAACAATTTTAAATATCTATTCATCCAACATAGGAGCACCTCAATACATAAGAAAAGAATAACAGACATAAAAGGAGAAATTGACAGTAACGCAATAATAGTAGGGGACGTTAACATCCCAATTACACCAATGGAGAGATCTTCAAAAGAGAAAATTCATAAGGAAACACAAGTCTTAAATAATACATTAGATGAGATGGATCTCATTGATATCTTCAGGATGTTCCATCCAAATGCAGTAGGATACACCTTATTCTCAAAAGCAGTAGGATACACCTTATTCTCAAATGCACATGGAACAATCTCCGGGATAGATCACATCTTGGGTCGCAAATCAAACCTCAGTAAATTTAAGAAAATGGAAATCACATCAAGCATCTTTTCTGACCACAACACTATGTGACTAGACATCAATTACAAGAAAAAAAAAAACTGTAAAAAAACACAAAAGCATGGAGATTAAGCAATATGTTTCTAAATAATGAACAGGTTACTGAAGAAATCAAAAGGTATTTTCAAAAAATTCCTAGAAACAAATGACACTGAAAGCATGACAACTCAAAACCTATGGTATGCAGCAAAAGCACTTCTAAGAGGGAAGTTTATAGCAGTGCAATCTTACCTCAAGAAACAAGAAAAACATCAAATAGATAGCTAACCTTTATAACTAAAATGACTGGAAAAAGAAGAACCAAAGATCCCCAAAATTGGTATAAGGAAAGAAACCATAAGTATAAGAGAAGAAATAAATAAAAAAGAAATAAAAGAAACAATAGCAAGGATTAAGAAAACTAAAAGCTTTTTATTTGAGAAGGTAAAATTCACAAACCTTAAAATAAAATCAAAAAAATATATAAATGAAAAAGGAAGATTACAACAGACATTGCAGAAATACAAAGGATTATAAGAGACTATTATGAGTAACTATATGGCAATAAAATGAATAACCTGTGAGAAATGGACAGACTCTTAGAAAAGTTCAATCATCAGAGACTGAATGAGGAAGAAATAGCAATTATGAACAACCCAGTTACAAGCACTTAATTGAAACTGTGATTTAAAAAAAAAATTATCCCAAAAAACAAGCCCAAGACCAGATGGCTTCACAGGTTAATTCTATCAAACATTTAGAGATGAGCTAATCCTATCCTTCTAAAACACTTTCAAAATATTGCAGCAGAAGGAACACTTCCAAACTCATTTAATGAGGCCACTATCACTCTGATACCAAAACCCAACAAAGACAACACAAAAGCAGAAAACTACAGGCCAATATCACTGATGGATATAGATGCAAAAATTCTCAATAAAATTTTAGTAAGCAAAATTCAGCAACACATCAAAATCTCATACATCATGATCAAGTTGGGTTTATTCCTGGGATGCAAGGATTCTTCAATAAACAGAAATCAATCAATGCAATACACTACATTTACAAATTGAAAGATAAAAACCATATGATACTCTCAATAGATGCAGAAAAAGCCTTTTACAAAATTCAGCACTCATTTATGATTAAAACTCTTCAAAAAATGGGCATAGAAGAATCCTAGTAAAGGCCATATATGATAAGCCTGTAGCAAAGATTATTCTCAATAGTGAAAAACTGAAAGCATTCCACTTAAGATAAGGATCAAGATATGGGTGTCCATTGTCACTGCTGCTATTCAACAAGTTTTCAAAGTCCTAGCTATAGCGATCAGTGAAAAAAAAAAGAAATAAAAAGGAATCCAGTCAAGAAAAGAAGAAGTAAAGCTCTTATTGTTTACAGATGACATGATACTATACATAGAAAACCCTAAAATATACTATCAGAAAATTACTAGAACTAATCAGTGAATTTAGCAAAGTCACAGGATAAAAAATCAACACAAAAATCACTTGCATTCCTATATAGTAGCAATGAAAATTCATAAAGAGAAATTAAGGAATCAATCACATTATCACCACAACAAAAAGACTAAAATATCTAGGAAAAGACATAGGGAGACAAAAGAACTGCATACAGAAAATTGTAAGATATTGATGAAAGAAATGAAAGACAACATAAATAGATTGTGAAATATTTTCAATATTGTGAAAATGACTATACTACCAAACACAGCCTATAGATTTAATGTAATCCCTTTCAAATTACCAATGGCATCTTTCAAAGAACTAGAACAAAAATTTTCACAATTCGTAAGGAGACACAAAAGACCCTGAATTACCAAAGCAGTCTTGAGAAAGAATGGAACTGAAAGAATCAACCTTCCTGACTTCAGATTATAATACAAAGCTACAGTCATCAAGACAGTATGGTACTGGCACAAAAACAGAAATACAGACCAATGGGACAAGATAGAAATACCAGAAATACCAGAAATAAAGCCACACACCTATGGGCATGTGTGTGTGTGTTTTTTTTTTTTTTTTTCTTT
Organism: Capra hircus; assembly: GCF_001704415.2. Classification (NCBI taxonomy): domain Eukaryota; kingdom Metazoa; phylum Chordata; class Mammalia; order Artiodactyla; family Bovidae; genus Capra; species Capra hircus. The sequence goes on from NW_017189517.1 coordinate 1,565,203, forward strand.
CAAAGGAGGCAAGAATATACAATCGGGCAAAGAAAGCCTCTTCCATAAGTGGTGCTAGGAAAACTGGACAGCAACATATACAAGAATGAAATTAAAACGCTTTCTAACACCATACACAAAGATAATCACAAAATGGATTAAAGACCTAAATGTAAGACCAGAAACTATAAAACTCTTAGAAGAAAACATAGGCAGAACACTCGATGACATATATCAAAGCAAGATCCTCTATGACCCACCTCCTAGAGTGAGAGAAATAAAAACAAAAGTAAACAAGTGGGACCTGATTAAACTTAAAAGTTTTCCACAGCAAAGGAAACTATAAACATGGTGAAAATAAAATATTCAGGATAGGAGAAAATAATAGAAAAATTTTTAAAATTGACAAAGGATTAATTTCCAAAATATACAAGCAGCTCATAAAACTCAATTCCAGAAAAGCAAACAACTCAACCAAAAGTGGGCAAAAGACCTAAAGAGACATTTCTCCAAAGAATGCATACAGATGGCTAAAGGTGAAAAGATGCTCAACATTGCTCATTATCAGAGAAATGCAAATCAAAACTGCAATGTGATATCAACTCACACCAGCCAAAATGGCCATCATCAAAAAGTCTACAAACAATAAATGTTGGAGAGGGTGTGGAGAAAAGGGAACCCTTTTGCACTGTTGGTGGGGATGTAAATTGATACAGCCACTATGGAAGACGGTATTATGTAGATTCCTTAAAAAATTAGGAATAAAACTACCATATGACCCAGCAATCCCACTATTAGGCATACACCCTGAGGAAACCAAAACTGAAAAATACACATGTATCCCAATGTTCATTGTAGCATTATTTACAATAGCTAGAACATGGAACCTACCTATATGTGCATCAACAGACGAATGGATAAAGAAGTTTTGGTACAGATACAAAATGGAATATTATTCTAACATTAAAAGGAACACGTTTGAGTCAGTTGTGAAGAGGTGGATGAACATAGAATCTATTATACAGAGTGAAGTAAGTCAGAAAGAGAAAAATAAATGTCATTAACTAATGCATATATATGGAATCTATAAAAATGGTACTGATGAATTTATTTGCAAGGCAGCAATGGAGAAACAGACATAGAGAACAGACTTATGGACATGGAGAAGGAAGGAGAGGGTGAGATGTATGGAGAGAGTAACATGGAAACTTACATTATCATGTATAAAATACATAGCCAATGGGAATTTGCTATCTGTCTCAGGGAACTCAAACAGGGGCCCTGTATCAAAATAGAGGGGTGAGAGCTGGAGGGACATGGGAGGGAGATTCAAGAGGGAGGGGACTTATGTATACCTATGGCTGATTCATGTTGATGCTTGAAAGAAAGCAACAAAATTTTATAATGCAATTATCCCTCAAACAAAAGATACATCATTTAAAAAAACACATCAACATGTGGAACAATTATCTCAAAAAACTAACTGGAAAATTGCAGAAAGATTCCTGAACGAAGGCTCTAAGAAAGACCACAGGGAATAGAGTAGGAAGGGAAGAGGAGCAGTCAAGTCCTGACCTGTGTCCATGGGAAAGGACTCAGAATATAAGGGAGATTACACAGCTGGAGATCTGCCCTGGGTGTGAGTAGTTCGAGCCTTATATTGGACACACCAGTCCTGGGGTCTGTCACAGGGAAGACAAGCACACTTAGCTGGGTGCAGGGCCATGTGGACAAACAGGAGGGCTGTGGGAAGCCTGGACTCCCCTATCGAGGAGCACATGCTCAGGGTCTTGCTCCCAAGGCAGGGGTAAAGAAGATACATTGAGACCGCATTTGTGGCTGCCTGTTTTCCCCACAACTACCCACACACACTCCCTGTTTACTTTGTGTGGCTGCTCTTCACTGTAGCAAGGGCTGTCATGATGAGGCAGAGAGCTGGGATATGGTAAACAGAGGTGCATCTGGCCCAGGGCGGCATCTGGGTGGGACAGCTGGGGCCATACTCATAGAGGGCACTTACACAGGCAGCACATCAGGAGAAGTTCTGATCTCTGATGGAGGCCAGATTGCCACAGAAGATGCCCCAGTAAGTGTCCAGAGCCCATGAGGGCCTCATCTGCCCAACAGCATCCCTCTTCAACAGGGCAGGTGGAAGAGGCTGGGGGAACTGGTCAGCTGTGAGGGACCAAAGGGTCTCAGACCAGAAGCTATGTTTAGCAGGGTAAGAGATGCTACTTCTGGTGCTGGCACAGGTGGCACATTGGAGGTAGCGTGGACCCCTGTCTGCAGCCAGCCTGTAGACTGGCTCCTTTTTCCCAATGTTCACAGGCCCCTCTTGTCCCTCTGTGGCAAGGGTTACAGTGCTGAGAGAGGGGAGGGCACACACTTAGAAGGAACACAGCCAGATCTGGCCTGAAAATCAGGACCTCTGTTCCAAAATCTTGAGTCCCCACTCTGCCCCCAATAGGTTTGAGAAGGCCACTGAGAATAGAGGAAGTCTGTGCCTCACATCTAGCTTCAGTCCTGGTACATCAATCCTCTCCCAAGGCGATAGCTGATGGCACACCCTGAGGAAAAATGTGACTTGTGATCCATCAAATCCAGCCCCACTTCTGGGTATCACACAGACTCTACAGTCATGCTACGCCACAAGGACACCCCTTCAAGACCATAATAGATAATTGATGCACTTAAATTCATAGAGGCAGAGAAAAATTGGAAGGACTGATGCTGAGGTTGAAACTTTAATACTTTGGCCACCTGATGCAAAGAACTGACTCATGTGAAAACACCCTGATGCTGGGAAAGACTGAAGGCAGGAGGAGAATGGGATGACAGAGGATGAGATGGTTGGATGTCATCCCAGACTCAAAGGACATGAGTCTGAATAAACTCCGGGAGTTGGTGATGGACAGGGAGGCCTGGCATGCTGCAGTCATGGAGTTGCAAAGCATTGGACACGACTGAACGGCTGAACTGAACTGAGAAAAATGGGAAGAGAGTAGGACTGATCTCCATTGAAAGACTGAGAGCAAACCACTGACCAAAGAAAAAGATAAATAATTTACTAGGTAAAGATTCATAAGAATTAGTAATGATAATGTTAACTGAACTAGAAAAAAAATAGAGAAGCACCATGAAAATTCTACCAAGGAACTAGAAAATAGAAAAAAAGAACCAGACCAAGCTGAAGAATACAGTAACTGATATGAAGAACACACAAGAGTAAGCAGCATACAGGATAATACAAGGATTCATAATAATGGAAATCACCAGTTAGAATAGCTAAAAGAAAAAAACAAAAATAAAAAAAATTAGAATAATTTAAGAGACCTATGGATAACATTAAGCATATCAGTATTCACATTATAGGCATCGCATAAGGACATAAGAAAGAGAAGATGGTAAAATGTATTTGACGAAATTACGGCTGAATACTTCCCAAACAAGGAGGAAACACATCCATGAACACAAAGCACACAGGGTACCAAACAAGATGAACCAAAACCCACACTAAGATATAGTATAATTAAAATGATAGGAGTTGGAAATCAAGTGAAAGTGAAAGTGAAGTCGCTCAGTCATGTCCAACTCTTTGTGACCCCATAGACTGTAAGCTACCAGGCTCCTCCGTCCATGGGATTTTCCAGGCAAGAGTACTGGAGTGGGTTGCCATTTCCTTCTCCAGAGGATCTTCCCAATCGAGGGATCGAATCTGGGTTTCCTGCATTGTAGGCAGACGCTTTACCATCTGAGCCACCAGGGAAGCCTTAGAAATCAAGAGAGGAGTCTAAAGACAGCAAGAAAAAAACACAGAATCCATAAAAGGAAAACCTCTTAAGGCTATCTGCTGAGTTTTGTATAGAAACTGCAGGCCAGAAGCGAGTGGCATGATATATTGATGTTTAAAGTGCTGAAAGAGAAATAACCTAGAATATCTACCAGCAAGATTATCAATCAGAATTGAAAGAGAGATAAAGAACTTCTCAGACAAGCAAAAATTGTAAGAGTTCATAAAAAATAAACCAATCCTGAAATAAATGTTAGAGGATCTTCTCTAAATAGAAAAGACATAAGAATTTGTAAGAGAGGAAACATTCCGCTAGTAAACATAACACCCAAGATATGGAAGCACATCAAATGCTCATCAATGGATAAATGGATAAAGGAGCAGTGTTGTATACACAGAAACACACACACACACTATGGTATCACTCACCACAAAAAGAATGAAAATCTGCTATTTGCAGCAACATGGATGGACTTGTGAGGAATTATCCTTAGTGAAATAAGTCAAATTAAGAAAAAGAAAGACAAATACTGTGTAATATCATTTATACCTGGACTCTAAAAATACAACAAATCAGTGAATGTAACAAAGAAGAAGCATACCCACAAATAAAGAGGACAAACTAATGTTTATCAGTGGTTTGGGGGAAGGGAAAGATAGTAGTATGGGATTAACACATACAAGCTTCTATGTGTAAAATAGGTCAGTAACAAGGTTATATTGCACAGCACAGGGGAATATAGCCATTGTTTCACAATAAACTTAAATGGAGTTTAATCTACAAAAACAGAATCACTATGTTGTATACAGTAATAAAGTATTGTAAGTCAACTATATTTCAATTTAAAATAACAAAGTGAAAAAGCAACCTACAGAAATGGAGAAATATTTACAAATCCTACATATGATGAAGGGTTGTTGCTGTTGTTATTTTTCAGTCACTCAGTCTGGTCCAACTTTTTGAGACTCCATGGACTGCAGCACGCTAGGCTTTCCTGTCCATCACCATCTCTCAGACCTTGCTCCAGCTCATGTCCCTCATGTCCATTGAGTTGGTGATGCCATCCAACCATCTCATCCTCTGTCATCCCCTTCTCCTGTCTTCACATCAGAATGGCTATCATCAAAAAGACAAACAATAGTAAGTTCCGCCAAGAGGGTGTGGAGAAAGGGAACTCTCCTGCATTGACAGTGGGAATGTGAATTGGTGTGGCCGTTAGAGAAAGAAGTGTGAAGTTTCCTCAGAAAATTAAAAATATGTACAGCTATATTATCCAGCAATCTCACTTCTAGGTATCTATTAAAGGAAATAAAAATCAGGATCTAGAATGGATACAAGCAATCTCATGTTTATTGCAGCATTATTCACAACAGACAATAAGTGGAAATAACCTAAATGTCCAATGACAGGTGAAGGGATAAAGAAACTAAAAGATATGCATACAAAGGAATATTATTCAGCTTTGAAAGGAAAGGAAATCCTGTCATATACTACACTGTGATTGAAACTTCAGTCCATTATAAGTGAAATAATCCAGTCACAGAAGGAGAAATTCTGGATGATTCCATCTATGTAAGTTATCCAAAGTAGTCAGACCCAGAGAAGCAGATGGTAGAATGGTGGTTGCCAGGCTTTGGGGGAGTTGCTTTGCAATGGGTATTGAGGTCTTCACTAAGATGAACGATTTCTAGAGGTCTGCTGTACAACAGTGTACATCCTGTTTAGCAAGAGTGAACTGTGCACTTAAAAATTTGAGTTTAAATGTTATATATATATTTTACCAGAATGAAAAAGAAAAAAAAATACATATCCTCCTGTTTTTTTTAATATATGTTAATGATGGTTAGGAAAAGAAGCCAAGAGTCCTGAGTCACCCATTCCTCATTTCCTGGACTCTGAAAAGCATTCTGCAACCTATTTTCTGACCATTTCTCCCACTTCCCCTCAACTCCTGAAACTCATACTCTGGACACCTTGGAAATAATCATCATCAACATAAATGCTTCCATTTGCAAAATATCTCATCTTGTCACAGCACAGACCACATTGTCCCTCCTCCTTGTTGCAGGCATTTACACACCCTTGGCTGGCTGTCACTCTCTCACACACAACTCTTGTCTTAATTATGGGTGAAAGTGAAAGTGAAGTTGCTCAGTCGTGTCCCACTCTTTGCAGCCCCATGGGCTGTAGCCTACCAGACTTCTCAGTCCATGGGATTTTCCAGGCTAGAGTACTGGAGTGGGTTGCCATTTCTTTCTCCAGGGGATTTTCCCAACCCTGGGATTGAACCCGGGTAATTATGGGTTATTTCAATAAAACAAAAATGGTCCAACCTGTCCTCTCACTTCCTTTTCCTCTACTCCGGTGAACTTGTTTCCCACCCCCTTACTTAATCATTCCTATGTGTATGTGTTCAGTTGCTCAGCTGTGCCTGACTTTTTGCAGCCCCATGGACTGCAGACCTCCAGGCTCCTCTGTCCATGGAATTTTCCAGGAAAGAATACTGGAGTGGGTTGCCATTTCAAACTCTATAGGATCTTCTCCACCCAGTGCCACCTGAGAAACCCAGTCATTCCCATTGCCATATCCTAAGACTTTATTCTTTCCAATAATCATAACTCTTTCACAGTCCTATTCCTTAACTGAAACCTCCTACCATTTGGAAATGGGAATTGTGGAAGAGTTTCGGTTATTGGAAAGAATAAAGTCTAAAAAATCTTCGGCCACTAGGATCTGTAATACATTGAACCTACAACACTTTGTTATCTGTCATTCCACTTATATACTCAGATTCCTCATTATTCAGATTATTTTATAGTCAATTATCAGAATTAGTAATTGCATGCATGTCTTTTTCCAATAGCACTGTTGTTCTCATGTGGGTAAATCATTACTATGATAGGTTAATATTTCAAAAGTTCCCAGTAGAACATGTACTAAAGCATTGTGGATATAATAGAGAGGGTTCATTTGAGTTATGAGAATGGAATTGACAAGATACTGACAATGGGAGATTAGAGAGAGTAAGTAACTAAGGATGACTTCTATTTATCTATCTTGAGACATGGAGTATAGATTGTCAAGACATTAACTGGCTTAAGTGAATACAAGAAAGGACAAACATTTCTATTGGAGAAGATAATGTGATTCCAGTCCCACTGTGTTTTAGCTGCTTCTGTGTCATTCAGATGGAGATATCCAGCTAGTAGCTGAAAAATATGGCCAAAGACCTCAGAAGAAATTTCAGAACAGAAGTTACTGAAGTATAAAGCAAGGAAGTTAAATCCATGTGAGTGAAGGAAATCATTTAAGGTAAACCATATAAAGCAAAAATGGCAACCCACTTCAGTATTCTTGCCTGGAGAATCCCATGGACTGAGAAGTCTGGTAGGCTACAGCCCATGGGGTTGCAAAGAGTGGGACATGACTAAGCGACTCAACTAACTAACTAACATAAAGCAAAACATAAAAAGAAGAGACTACATCAAGATCAATATAAAAACTTATTTGGGAATATTTGGCTTATTATTTTTTTTTAATTTCTACTGATATCCATCACAATGTGTAGTCAACATACTATTATCTAATTCTCCCCCCAAAGATTGAAATTGTAGAAAAATAGAGATACATTTATCTATATAATAACAAGCTATATAATTATTCTAAAATACTCATTTGTTGCATAGCTCCAAATTGATGGATTCTGGTGCTTCCCAGGTAGCACAGTGGTAAAGAATATGTTTCCAATGCAGAAGATGCCAGAGATGTGGGTCCGATCACTGGGTTGGGAAGATCCCCTGGAGTAGGAAACAGCAACTCACTCCAGTATTCTTGCCTGGAGAAGCCCATGGACAGAGGAATCTGGCAGGCTACAGTCCATGGGATCACAAAGTGTAACTCACGACTGAGCACACATATACATGAAGGGATAAATTGTTAGAAAAATTGCTTTCTGATTGGAACATGACCTTACATGATAAGAAGATGCATTGCTTTATTTCATTCTCATATATTTTGTCCCTATGGGCTTTTCTTTTATGGTTTAAGATGCACTATAAAGATTCATCTATTTATGCTAAGATCTCTGTAAACAAAGCCCCATCTTAAATACTGGGTCTAAGTACCTGAAGTATTCTGACTCTCATACAAATTCCAGCATCTAAGATGATATGTCTGCCCTTAAATACTGGAAGAAAAAAGAAGATTTATATTAATTCATTCATTGCCTATTAAATCTTAAAAAAATTGAACAGATAGGACTGGGGGTCTGCTTGGTCATTTTCCCATTTGCTTTTAGAAATTTTCTTCACTCAAATATAGCATCATCATTCCTGTAACAAGAACAATGCCTTTTCATGACGTTATCCAGAAAGTCAAAGGGAAAATTAGATTATAAAGTTGGCCAAGTTTTTTCTTAGACATGTGATGTTCACAAGTCATTTGACTGCTCTAGGGCTCAGTTCCTTATGTAAAATAATTAAAATATATAATTATCAAGGGGATTAAGTAAAAGTCTGCTGCATAACATGTAAGATATTAACTCTCTGCAACACAGTTCCACAAAGCCAGGAGTAATTCTCTATTGATCCGATGGATGTGCCCAGGAGAATCCTTGGCACAAAGTAGGTAATCAATAAATATGTTTGGAATGGATGAATTAATTTGATCTCATTTTACCTGACTTTAACATCTTTAAAGTTGCAAACTAAACAAAAAGCAAAAAACAAAAAACAAAAAAAGACACAGAAAAATGTTTACTTCAATAAAAATAGATGAAACTATTTCATTGTAGACATGAGATCACAATATAATTGGTAGGAATGGGAAACACAAGTCAGACCAAGTAGAAAATCTTAAAATATGAAAAAGAGGAAACATTCTGTGTCATAATTTTTATTCATCTGAGTTTTTAAATAAGCTTACAGTAAGAAACCAAACCAAACCAAACAAAACTTTCACCAGGAGGTAGGAGTTTTGAATATTTTTAATGCATTCTTATGTGTAGTCTCTGAATTGTCTACTCTCTTCAATTAGTTTCATAAGCTAATACCACAGTTTTGCCATTACCAAGTATGTTTCACCCTCAGCTATGCCACCTGTGGTCACTGTGCTGCTGGTGTTTTTAAGGAACAAGGCTTAAATACTAGGGACATTCTTTTTATGAATGAATGTTGGAAATAGTTTATTTATCTGTGTATCAGACTGGAGGTTCCCACATTATTTTACAAATCTCTTTCCCTTTCCATAAATTGATTTCTTTTCTGCTTTCTTTTGGTTAAACATTAGCTGCAGGTTCTTTTTAAAATGCCTCTATGATTTAGTGAATTAGATATTTTGCCCTGAATTCATTTCAACTTTTCCTCATCCACTGAAGTCTAACACACTTTCTGAATAATTCAGTGGTTGCCAAAGAGTCTGAAATATAAACTTGCTACTGATCCAATTTGCCTTTCAAATAACACTATAGCATTCCATGGATAAGGAAGGTAGCATAACAGATGTAACATTTTTTGTAGCTGTCCCTTATAACATTTCTGTCATTCATTTCACTTATCTGTATGCTATAAGAACCTAATACATTGTTAGCATTCTTTCTTTGAACAGTTATATAGAAAATCAATGAATATTTAAAATGTTTTGTTTTCTTTTCATGTACTCTTTCTCTGATGGTTGCTTTCCTTCAGTTTAGTTCAGTTCTGTAGCTCAGTCGTGTCCGATTCTTTGCAACCTCATGGACCACAGCATGCCAGGCCTCCCTCTCCATCGCCAACTCCTGGAGTTTAACCAAACTCATGTCCATTGAGTCGGTGATGCCACCCAACCATCTCATCCTCTGTCGTCCCCTTCTCCTCCTGACTTCAATCATTCCCAGCATCAATGTCTTTTCCAATAAGTCAGCTCTTCCCGTCAGGTGGCCAAATATTGGAGATTCACCTTCAAGATCAGTCCTTCCAAAGAACAGTCAGGACTGATCTCCTTTAGGATGGACTGCTTGGATCTCCTTGCGGTCCAAGGGACTCTCAAGAGTCTTTTCCAACACCACAGTTCAAAAGCATCAGTTCTTTGGCATTAGCTTTCTTTAGAGTCCAAATCTCACATCCAAACATGACTACAGGAAAAACCACAGCCTTGACTAGATGGACCTTTGTTGGCAAAGTAATGTCTCCACTTTTGAATATGCTATCTAGGTTGGTCATAACTTTCCTTTCAAGGAGTAGGGATCTTTTAATTTCATGGCTGCAGTCACCATCTGCAGTGATTTCAGAGCTGCCAAAAATAAAGTTAGCCACTGTTTCCCCATCTATTTGCCATGAAGTGATGGGACTGGATGCCATGATCTTAATTTTCTAAATGTTAAGCGTTAAGCCAACTTTTTCACTCTCCTCTTTCACTTTCATCAAGAGGCTCTTTAGTTCTTCAGTATCTGCCATAAGGGTGGTGTCATCTGCATATCTGAGGTTATTGATATTTCTCCTGGAAATCTTGATACCAGCTTGTGCTTCATCCAGCCCAGCATTTCTCATGATGTACTCTGCATATAAGTTAAATAAGCAAAGTGACAATATACAGCCTTGACATACCCCTTTTCTTATTTGAAACCAGTCTGTTATACCATGTCCAGTTCTTACTTTTGCTCCTTGATGTGCATGCAGATTTCTCAAAAGCCAAGTCAGGTGGTCTGATATTCCCATTTTTTTAGGAATTTTCCACAGTTTATTGTGATCCACACAGTCAATTGCTTTGGCATAGAAATAAAGCAGAAATAGATGTTTTTCTGGAACTCTCTTGCTTTTTTGATGATCCAGCTGATATTGACAATTTGATCTCTGGTTCCTCTGAATTTTCTGAAACCAGCTTGAACATCTGGAGGTTCATGGTTCACATATTACTGAAGCCTTGCTTGGAAAATTTTCAGCATTACTTCACTAGCATGTGAGATGAGTGCAATCATGCTGTAGTTTGAGCATTCTTTGGCATTGCCTTTCTTTGGGATTAGAATGAAAACTGACATTTTCCAGTCCTGTGGCCACTGCTGAGCTTTCCAAATTTGCTGGCATATTGAGTGCAACACCTTCACAGCATCATCTTTCTGGATTTGAAACAGCTGAACTGGAATTCCATCACCTCCACTAGCTTTGTTCGTAGTGATGCTTCCTAAGACCCACTTGACTTCACATTCCAAGATGTCTGGCTCTAGGTGAGTGATCACACCATCATGATTATCTGGGTCATGAACATCTTTTTTGTATAGTTCTTCTGTATATTCTTGCCACCTCTTCTTAATATCTTCTGCTTCTGTTAGGACAATACCATTACTGTCCTTTATTGGGACTATCTTTGCATGAAATGTTCCCTTGGTATCTCAAATTTTCTTGATGAGATTTCTGGTCTTTCCCATTCTATCGTTTCTTCTATTTCTTTGCACTGATCACCGAGGAAGGCTTTCTTATCTCTCCTTGCTATTCTTTGGAGCTCTGCCTTCAAATGGGTATATCTTTCCTTTTCTCCTTTGCCTTTCACTTTTCTTCTTTTCACAGCTATTTGTAAGGCCTCCTCAAACAGCCATTTGGCTTTTTTTGCATTTCTTTTTCTTGGGTATGGTCTTGATCTCTGTCTCCTTTACAATGTCACAAACGTCTGTCCATAGATCATCAGGCACTCTGTATATCAGATCTAGTCCCTTAAATCTATTTCTCACTACCACTGTATAATCCTAAGGGATTTGGTTTAGGTCATACCTGAATAGTCTAGTGGTCTTCCCTACTTTCTTCAATTTAAGTCTGAATTTGGCAATAAGGTGATTATGATCTGAGCCACAGTCAGCTTCCAGGTTTTTTTTTTTTTTTTTAATGACTGTATAGAGCTTTTCCATCTTTGGCTGCAAGGAATATAGTCAATCTGATTTTGGTGTTGGATATCTGGTGCTGTCCAAGTGTAAAGACTTCTCTTGTGTTTTTGCAAGAGGGTCTTTGCTATGACCAATGTGTTCTCTTGGCAAAACTCTATTAGCATTTGCCCTGCTTCATTCTGTACTCCAAGGCCAAATTTGCCTGATACTCCAGGTGTTTCTAACTTCCTACTTTTGCATTCCAGTCCCCTATAATAAAAAGGACATCTGTTTTGATTATTAGTTCTAAAAGGTCTTGTAAGTCCTCTTAGAACCATTCAACTTCAGCTTCTTCCACATTACTATTTGGGACATAGACTTGGATTACCACGATACTGAATGGTTTGCCTTGGAAACGAACAGAAGTCATTCTGTCGTTTTTGAGATTGCATCCAAGGATGGCATTTCGGACTCGTTTGTTGACTATGATGGCTACTCCATTTCTTACATAGATCTAAACTTAGGACCCACATTGTATTTCTTGTCCTTGAAGAACTTTTAACATTAGTAACAGGGCCAATTTGTTGGAGATATATTCTTTCTCTTTTAATGAATCAGACTATATTTCCTCGTAACTTTTAAAGAATTATTTTGCAGGATATGGAATACTAGGTTGGTATCCATTTTCTTTAAACATTTTAATATTTCCTTCTACTCTCTATGTGTATTTTTATGAAAAGTTCTCTGTACAGTTCTTGTTCCTCAATAGGTTCGGCTTTTTTTCCCTTTAGCTTATTTCAAGTTTTCCCTTAATCCTAAGTTTTCTCAAGTTTTAATATCATATTCTTTTTTATGGTGCTTTCTTATTGGAATATAATTGCTTTACAAAGTTGTGTTAGTTTCTGGTGCACAACAATGTGACTCAGCCATATGTATACATATGGCATGCTTCTAAACACATATAAGAATATATATATACATATAGAAGCACATATAATTTATATGTATGTAATTTTGGACTTTATCCTGCTTGCTGTTCTCTGAGCTTTTTTGTCTGTGTGGTTTAGTGTCTGTCATTAATTTTGGAAAGTTCTCAGCCAATATTACTTCAATTATTTTTTCTCCTCCATTCTCCACTTTATTTCTAATATTCTAATTATGTGTATGTTATATTTTCTGAAATTATTGCAGCGTTCTTGGATGCTCTGTTCTGTTTCTTTTTTTTTTCTTCTTTTTTCTTTGCATTTCAGTTTAGAAAGCTTCTTTTACTGATGCATCTTTAAGCTTGCTAATTTTTTCCTTGGCTCTGGTGAATTTATTTGTGTGCCCAACAATGGTATTATTCATTTCTATTACAGTATGCTGGATTTCTGACATTTTCTTTTAACATATTCTTAGCATTTCCATCTTTCTACTAACATTACTTATCTATTCTTCCACATTGTCCACTTTTTCTATTAGAGCTGTTAACATTTTAATTAAAGTTATTTTACATTCCCTGTCTGACAATTCTAAAATTTGTTTCATACTTGAATCTTATTGTGATGATTTGTTAGTCTTGTTAGACTGTGTTTTGGTCTTGCCTTTCAGGGTGATTTGTAATGTTTTGTTGAAATGTAGATGATATATCAGGTAATATGGAACATATTAATTAGAGTTCCCCAGGTGGACAGAACAAAAAATTAATTCAGGTTTTTCCATAAGATGTTATGGAATATATATATATATATATATAATATTATATATATTTAATGAATCTTGAAAGAAGTAATTGATAAATTGGGCTTCATTAAAGTGAAAAACTTCTGGTTTATAAAATACAATGTCAAGACCATGAGAATACATGCCACAGACTGGGAGAAAATATTTGCAAAACCACATTTGATAAAGGATTATTATCTAAAGCATACATAGAACTCCTAATACGCAAAAATTAAAAAAAAGTCTGGTTACAAAATGAATCAAAGATCTTAACAGAAACACTTTGCTGAAGAAGATATATAGAAGGGGAAAAAATATGCAAAGATGCTCCACATCAGGGAATATGTCATCAGAGAAATGCAAAATAACACAACAGTGAGATACCACTACACATCTATTAGAATGACCCAAATCAAAAACATTGACATTACCAAAGGACGTGAAGTAAGGATGTAAAACAATAAGCACTCTCTTTTAAATTAATTAGTTCATTTTAATTGAAGGCTAATTACTTTACAATATTGTGGTAGGTTTTGCCATATATTGACATGAATCAGCACGGGCGTACCTGCGTCCCTGTCCTGAACCCCCTCCCACCCAACTCCCCATCCCATTCCTCTGGGTTGTCCCAGTGCACCAGCTGTGAGTACCCTGCTTCATGCATCAAACTTGGACTGGTCACCTATTTCACATATGGTAAAATAATGTTTCAATGCTATTCTCTCAAATCATCCCACCCTCACCTTCTCCCAGAGTCCAAAAGTCTTATTCACTACAGCTGAAAATGCAACACAATACAACCACCTTAGAAGATAGTCTTGTGTTTCTTACAAAACCAAGCATATGTTTAACATACAGTCAAGCAATTGTGCTCATTGGTATTTATCCCAAGAAGTTGAAAACCTAGGTCCATAAAAAATAATTTATATACAAATATTTGTGAAAGACTTATTCATAATTGTGAAAACTTGGAGACAACCAAGAGGTACTTCATTAGGTGAATGAATAAACTGTGGTACATTCAGATAATGAAATATTAATCAGTCCTAAAAAGTAATGAGCAATGAAACCATGAAAGACATGGGGAAATCTTAAATGTGTATTACTAGGTGAAACAAGCCAATGTGAAAAGGCTACCTGCTGTATGATTCCAACTATAGAGCATTATGAACAAAAGCAAAATTCTAAAGAGTGAAAAGATCAGTGGTGACAGAGGGGTGTGGAGGGATGAATAGGCAGAACACGGATAATTTTTAGATCAGCAAAATTAGACTGTATGATACTATAATGATGGATACATGTAATTATACAGGAGGCCAAATCCATGGACTATCAATACCAAGAGTGAACACTAATGTAGATTAAGGAATTCAGGTGAAAATGATCTACAAATGCAGATTCATTAATTGGAACAAATGTACCACACTTGTAGGGGGTGTTGAGAATCATTTCAGTTCCATTGCCTTGTCATGTCTGACTGTTTGCGATACTATGGACTGCAGCACACCAAGCTTCCTTGTCCATCACCAATTAATAGGGTTTACTTAGACTCATGTCCATTGAGTCGGTGATGCCATCCAACCACCTCACACTCTATTGTCACCTTCTACTTCTGCCTTCAATGGTTCCAATGAATATTTAGGACTGGTTTCCTTCAGGATATACAAGTTGGATCTCCTTGCTGTCCAAGGGACTATCAAGAGTCTTCTCCAACATCACAATATTTAGGACTGATTTCCTTTAGTATAGACGGGTTGGATTTCCTTGCTGTCCAAGGGACTCTCAAGAGTCTTCTCCAACACCACAGTTCAAAAGCATCAATTCTTAAGTGCTCAGTTTTCTTTATAGTCCAACACTCATATGCATACATGACTACTGGAAAAACCATAGCTTTCACTAGATGGATTTTTATTAGAAAAGTAAGGTCTCTGCTTTTTAATATGCTGTCTAGGTTGGTCATAACTTTTCTTCCAAGGAGTAAGCCTCTTTTAATTTAATGGCTACAGTCACCATCTGCAGTGATTTTGGAGCCCTAAAAGATAAAGTCTGTCACTGTTTCCATTGTTTGCCAATTTCTTTCCCATGAAGTGTTGGAACCAGATGACATGATCTTTGTTTTCTGAATGTTGAGTTTTAAGCCAACTTTTTCACTCTCCTCTTTCACTTTCATTAAGAGGATCTTTAGTTCTTCACTTTCTGCTATAAGGGTGGTATCATCTGCATATCTGAGGGAATTTAATATTTCTCCCAGCAATGTTAATTTCAGCTTGCGCTTCATCCAATCAGGCATTTCTCATGATGTACTCTGCATATAAGTTAAACAATCAGGTTGACAATACACAGCCTTCATGTACTCCTTTTCATATTTGGAACCAGTCTGTTGTTCCATGTCCAGTTCTAACTTTCTTCTTGACCTGCATACAGATGTCTCAGAAGGCGGGTCAGGTTGGTTGGTATTCCCATCTCTTTAAAAAGTTTCTACAGTTTTCTGTGATTCACACAGCCAAAGGCTTTGGCATAGTCAAGAAAGCAGAAGTAGATGTTTTTCTGGAATTCTCTTGCATTTGCAATGATCCAACAGATGTTGGCAACTTGATCTCTTGTTTCTCTGTCTTTTCTAAATCCAGGTTGTACATCTGGAAGTTCACCATTCTCATACTGTTGAAGTCTGACTTGCAGAATTTTAAGCATTGCTTTGCTCGCATGTAAGATGAGTGCAATTGTGCAGTAGTTTGAACATTCTTTGGTATTTCCTTTCTTTGGAATTGGAATGAAAACTGACCTTTTGCAGTCCTGTGGTCACTGATGAGTTTTCCAAATTTGCTGTCATATTGAGTGCAGCACTTTCACAGCATCATCTTTTAGGCTTTGAAATAGCTCAACTAGAGTTCCATCACCTCCACTAGCTTTGTTCATAGTGATGCTTCCTAAGGCCCACTTGACTTCACATTCCAGGATGCTTGGCTCTAGGTCAGTGATCACAGCATCATGGTTGTCTGGGTCATGAAGATCTATTTTGTGTAGTTCTTCTGTGTATTCTTGCCACCTCTTCTTAATATCTTCTACTTCTGTTAGGTCCATACCGTTTATGTCCTTTATTGAGACCATCTTGGCATGAAAGTTTCTGTTCCTATCTCTAATTTTCTTGAAGAGATCTCTATCCTCCCATTCTATTGCTTCCTTCTATTTCTTTGCATTGATCACTGAGGAAAGCTTTCTTACCTCTCCTTGCTATTCTTTGTAACTCTGCATTCACATGGATATATCTTTCCTTTTCTCCTTTGCCTTTTATGTATTTTCTTTTTTCAGCTATTTGTAAGGCCTCCTCAGACAACCATTTTGCCTTTTGCATTTCTTTTTCTTGGGAATGGTCTGAATCACTGCCTCCTGTACAATGTCATGAACCTCCACTTACAGTTTTTCAGGAACTCTGTTTATCAGATCTAACCCCTTGAATAATCATAAAGGGTATGATTAAGGTCATGCTTGAATGGTCTAGTGGTTTCCCTATTTTCTGCAATTTAAGTCTGAATTATCAATAAGGAGTTCGTGAATTGAGCCACTGTCAACTACCGGTGTTGTTTTTGCTGACTGTATAGAGTCTCTCTGTCTTTGGCTGCAAATAATATAATCAATGTGGTTTCAGTATTGACCATCTGGTCATGTCCATGTGTAGAGTCTCCTCTTGTGTTGTTGGAAGAGGGTGTTTGCTAAGACCAGTGCGTCCTCTTGGCAAAACTCTGTTAGCCTTTGCCCTGCTTCATTTGGTACTCCAAGGCAAAATTGGCCTGTTACTCCAGGTAACTCTTGTCTTCCTACTTTTGCATCCCAGTTCCCTATAATGAAAAGGACATCTTTCTTGGGTGTTCTAGAATGTCTTGTATGTCTTCAATAAACCGCTCAACTTCAACTTCTTCCACATTACTCGTCGGAGCATAGACTTGGATTACTGTGATATTGAATGGTTTGCCTTGAAAATGAACAGAGATTATTCTGTCATTTTTGAAATTGCATCCAAATACTGCATTTTCGACACTTTTGTTGACTATGGTTGCTACTCTATTTCTAAGGGATTTTTGCCCACAGTAGTAGATATAATGGTCATGTGAGTTAACTTCACCCATTCCAGTCCATTTTAGTTTGTTGATTCCTAAAATGTCGATGTTCACTCTTTTCATCTCTGGTTCACTGGTTTGACCACATCCAGTTTGCCTTGATTCATGGAACTAATATTCCAGGTTCCTATGCAATATTGCTCTTTACAGCATCAGACTTTACTTCCTTCACCAGTTGAATCCACAACTGGTTGTTGTTTTTGCTTTAGCTCCATCTCTTCATTCTTTCTGGAGTTATTTCTCCACTGATCTCCAATAACATATTGGACCCCTACCAACATGGGGAGTTCATCTTTCAGTGTCCTATCATTTTGCTTTTTTATACTGTTCATGGGGTTCAGAGTGTAAGAAAATCAAGTTGTTTGCCATTCTCTTCTCCAGTGGACCATGTTTTGTCAGAGCTCTCCACCATGAGCTATCTGCCTTGGGTGGCTTTACATGGCATGGCTGATAGATTAATTGAGTTAGACAACACTGTGGTCCATGTGATCAGATTAGTTAGTTTTCTGTGATTGTGGTTTTCATTCTGCCTGCCCTCTGCTGGAGAAGGATAAGAGGCTTATGGAAGCTTCCTGATGGGAGAGACTCACTGAGGGATCTTGTTCTGATGGTAGGGGCCATGCTCAGTAAATCTTTAATCCAATTTTCTGCTGAAGGGCTATGTTCCCTCCTTGTTATTTGACCTGAGGCCAAACTATCCTAGAGGTAATGAAGATAATGGCACCTCCTTCAAAATGTCCCATGCAGGCACTGCTACACTCAGTGCCCCCAACCCTGCAGCAGGCCACTACCGAACCACACCTCTGCCAGAACCTCCTGGACACTCACAAGCAAGTCTGTGTCATTCTCTGTTGGTGTCATTGCTCCTTTCCCTGGGTCCTGGTACACACAAGTTTCTGTTTGTGCCCTCTAAGAGTCTTTTTCCCCAGTCTTGTGTAACTTCTTGCAGCTCTATTGTGGGGTTAATGGTGACCTCCTCCAAGAGGGCTTATGCCATAATCTGGTCTACTGCACCCAGAGCCCCTGCCCTCACAGCAGTCCACTGCTGACCCATACCTCTGCAGGAGATACTCAAACGTAATTCTGTCTCAGTCTCTCTGGATCTCTGGGTGCACACATGGTTTGTTTGAGCCCTTATAAAGTCTCTGGTGGGTATGCAATTTGATTTTAAATGTGATTTTGCCCCTCCTACCATCTTGCTGGGGCTTCCTCTTTGCACTTTGACATGGGGTATCTTTTTTTGATGGGATCCAACACTCTCATATTGACGGTTGTTCAGCAGAGTTGTAGTTTTGGAGTTCTTGCAGGCAAAGTTGAACGTATGTCCTTCAAGTCCTCCATCTTGGAGAAAATACTGAGAATGAAGGCTATACATGCATGGACACAGGGAATATATGGGAAATATCTGTAACTTCCTCACAATTTTGCCCTGAATCTAAAACTACTCTAAAAATAATGACCCTAAAAATGAAACAAATAAAGAATATACATTCACAGGTCACTTACTTTGTCTAAGGCGTCTAGGGCACCTAAAGCTGGATAAGCTATGTCCTTGATCCAGTTAACTGCTCTCAGATCCTTCCACTCTTCTACTTTAAATTCTCCCATTCTCTCTCAGGTTGCAGTGGGTAGTGAAAGTAGAAAAGAAAAGCACAGTGAAGTTCCGTTTTGGTGATGAAATAGCTCTGCATCTTGACTGTGCTGGTAGTTAAATTCACTTAACACATTTGACCAAATATCCAGGCACTATGCCTAAGCCAAGTTGACAAATAAAGTTAACCATGACAGGGACTGAGACTTATAAATTGCCCTTTATTGTGAGCTTTGTTTGATAAAAAACAAATATGCTCTAAAGTAATGAGGGAGTTGATTTGAAAAGATGATTACAATATGTATAATGAAAAAAATCTGAAAGTGTCTCCTAGTCAGCCAGAAAGGAATTTAATTTTTGTAAAAAGGAGTGAACAAGGTTATAAACAATTGTTTATGGAAGAGTGACGTGAACCAGTAGCATGATCAGACAGTTATGATGCAGACCAGTGGAGAAATAACTCCAGAAAGAATGAAGGGATGGAACCAAAGCACAAACAAAACCCAGCTGTGGATGTGACTGGTGATAGAAGCAAGATCCGATGCCGTAAAGAGCAATATTGCATAGGAACCTGGAATGTCAGGTCCATGAATCAAGGCAAATTGGAAGTGGTCAAACAAGAGATGGCAAGGGTGAGCATCGACATTCTAGGAATCAGCGAACTAAAATGGACTGGAATGGGTGAATTTAACTCAGATGATCATTATATCTACTACTGTGGGCAGGAATCCCTCAGAAGAAATGGAGTAGCCATCATGGTCAACAAAAGAGTCCGAAATGTAGTACTTGGATGCAGTCTCAAAAACGACAGAATGATCTCTGTTCTCCTCCAAGGAAAACCATTCAATATCACAGTTATCCAAGTCAATGCCCCAAACAGCAATGCTGAAGAAGCTGAAGTTGAACAGTTTTATGAAGACCTACAAGACCTTTTAGAACTAACACACCCAAAAGATGTCCTTTTCATTATAGGGGACTGGAATGCAAAAGTAGAAAGCCAAGAAACACCTGGAGTAACAGGCAAATTTGGCCTTGGAATGCAGAATGAAGCAGGGCAAAGACTAACAGAGTTTTGCCAAGAAAACGCACTGGTCATAGCAAACACCCTCTTCCAACAACACAAGAGAAGACTCTACACATGGGCATCACCAGATGGTCAACACTGAACTCAGATTGATTATATTCTATGCAGCCAAAGATGGAGAAGCTCTATACAGTCAACAAAAACAAGACCAGGAGCTGACTGTGGCTCAGATCATGAACTCCTTATTGCCAAGTTCAGACTCAAATTGAAGTAAGTAGGAAAAACCACTAGACCATTCAGGTATGACCTAAATCAAATCCCCTATGATTTTACAGATAAAGTGAGAAATAGATTTAAGGGCCTAGATCTGATAGATAGAGTATCTGATGAACTATGGAAAGAGATTCGTGACATTGTAGAGGAGACAGGGATCAAGACCATCCCCATGGAAAAGAAATGCAAAAAAACAAAATGGCTGTCTGGGGAAGCCTTACAAATAGCTGTGAAAAGAAGCGAAGTGAAAAGCAAAGGAGAAAAAGAAAGATATAGGCATCTGAATGCAGAGTTCCAAAGAATAGCAAGAAGAGATAAGAAAGCCTTTCTCAGCTATCAATGCAAAGAAATAGAGGAAAGCAACAGAATGGGAAAGACTAGAGATCTCTTCAAGAAAATTAGAGATACCAAGGGAACATTTCATGCAAAGATGGGCTCGATAAAGGACAGAAATGGTATGGACCTAACAGAAGCCAAAGATATTAAGAAGAGGTGGCAAGAATACATGGAAGAACTGTACAAAAAAGATCTTCACGACCCAGATAATCATGATGATGTGATAACTAATCTAGAGCCAGACAACGTGGAAAGTGAAGTCAGGTGGGCCTTGGAAAGCATCACTACGAACAAAGCTAGTGGAGGTGATGGAATTCCAGTTGAGCTGTTTCAAATCCTGAAAGATGATGCTGTGAAAGTGCTGGACTCAATATGCCAGCGAATTTGGAAACTCAGAAGTGGCCACAGGACTGGAAAAAGTCAGTTTTCTTTCCTTTCGCAAAGAAAGGCAATGCCAAAGAATGCTCAAACTACCACACAATTGCACTCATCTCACACGCTAGTAAAGTAATGCTCAAAATTCTCCGAGCCAGGCTTCAGCAATTCGTGAACCATGAACTCCCTGATGTTCAAGCTGGTTTTAGAAAAGGCAGAGGAATCAGAGATCAAATTGCCAACATCTGTTGGATCATGGGAAAAGCAAGAGAGTTCCAGAAAAAAACATATATTTCTGCTTTATTGACTATGCCAAAGCCTTTGACTGAGTGGATCACAGTAAACTGTGGAAAATTCTGAAAGAGATGGGAATACCAGACCACCTGACCTGCCTCTTGAGAAATCTGTATGCAGGTGAGGAAGCAACAGTTGGAACTGGACAGGGAACAACAGACTGGTTCCAAATAGGAAAAGGAGTACGTCAAGGCTGTATATTGTCACCCTGCTTAGATAACTTCTATGAAGAGTATATCATGAGAAATGCTGGACTGGAAGAAACACAAGCTGGAATCAAGATTGCTGGGAGACATATCAATAACCTCAGATATGCAGATGACACCACCCTTATGGCAGAAATTGAAGAGGAGCTAAAAAGCCTCGTGATGAATGTGAAAGAGGAGAGCAAAAACGTTGGCTTAAAGCTCAACATTCAGAAAACGAAGATCATGACATCTGGTCTCATCACTTCATGGGAAATAGATGGGAAAACTGTGGATACAGTGTCACACTTTATTTTTGGGGGCTCCAAAATCACTGTAGATGGTGACTGCAGCCATGAAATTAAAAGACGCTTACTCCTTGGAAGAAAAGTTATGACCAACCTAGACAGTATATTCAAAAGCAGAGACATTAATTTGCTGACTAAGGTCCGCCTAGTCAAGGCTATTGTTTTCCCTTGGTCATGTATGGATGTGAGAGTTGGACTGTGAAGAAGGCTGAGCACCAAAGAATTGATGCTTTTGAACTGTGGTGTTGGGGAAGACTCTTGAGAGTCCCTTGGACTGCAAGGAGATCCAACCAGTCCATTCTGAAGGAGATAAGCCCTGGGATTTCTTTGGAAGGAATGATACTAAAGCTGAAGCTCCAGTACTTTGGCCACCTCATGTGAAGAGTTGACTCATTGGAAAAGACTCTGATGCTGGGAGGGATTGGGGGCAAGAGGAGAGGGGGACGACTGAGGATGAGATGGCTGGATGGCATCTTGGACTTGATGGAAGTGAATCTGTGTGAACTCCGGGAGATGGTGATGGACAGGGAGACCTGGCATGCTGCGATTCATGGGGTTGCAAAGAGTCGGACACGACTGAGCGATTGAACTGAACTGAACTGAAGTTTCATAAGATGCTGTGATAGGAAACTAGAGTCAAAAATATTTTTCCTGACAGTCCACACATTCTCAAGAGGGATCCATTTTGAGTGTTGCTCCAAGATTCATTTATTTGTTTAAGCATGCCAATATTTGTTTAAACTTAGGGATGCGTTAATGTTCAGAACCAGATACACAGAAGAGAAACTTTAAAACTTGTTCAAGTTACAGTTCTCACAAATCACGGGGGCAAACATTTCAGCTAGTTAATCATTTACAAGACAAACAATGTGAAAATGGAGGGTCTGTGCCCGAGTTGTTTTAGGTAAACAAGGGGGCAACCTACAAATCTTAGCTAGATTATCAGGGAAAGAGTGACACTTTGCTATTTCTCAGTCCACAGAACATGGTGGGTTTTCTTTAATAATAACGGTTTTACAGGATCACAGGGCTCTGGCAAATTTCAAAATTTCCAGGTTTCATGTTAATCTGATTATGATTTGGACTTATTTAAGGTTTCCTATTGATAAGAGGCTTCAAAGACCTCTAATTCTGTCCATGGATTTCTCTCTTCTTCTGCCTTTGCTGCTGCTGCTGCTAAGTCACTTCAGTCGTGTCCGACTCTGTGCGACTCCATAGATGGCAGCCCACCAGTCACCCCTGTCCCTGGGATTCTACAGGCAAGAACACTGGAGTGGCTTGCCATTTCCTTATCCAGTGCATGAAAATGAAAATTGAAAGTGAAGTTGCTTAGTCGTGTCCGACTCTTCGCGACCCCTTGGACTGCAGTCTACCAGGTTCTTCCATCCATGGGATTTTCCAGGCAAGTGTACTGGAGTGGGGTGCCATCACCTTCTCCATCTACTGTCTTTAGGTTTCCCTAATAATGCCTTCTTAAATAACAGCAGCACATTATAAATTTGAGCTATAATCTATTGTTGATTAGGTGGCAAAGTATTCAGTTCAGTTCAGTTGCTCAGTCGTGTCTGACTCTTTGCAATCCCATGGACTGCAGCATGCGAGGCTACCTGTCCATCACCAACTCATGGAGCTTTCTCAAACTCATATCCATCAAGCAGGTGATGAAATCCAATCATTTATCATTCTGTCATTCTCTTTTCTTCTTGCATTGACTTTTAACTATCATCAGGGTTTTTTCCAATGAGTCATTTCTTCACATCAGGTGGCCAAAGTACTGGAGCTTCAGGCTTAGTATCAGTCCTTCCAATGAATATTCAGGACTAGTTTCATGTAAAACTAACTGATTTGTTCTCCATGCAGTCCAACAGACTCTCAAGAGTCTTCCCCAACACTGCAGTTCAAAAGCATCAATTCTTCAGTGCTCAGCTTTCTTTACAGTCCAACTCTCACATCCATACAGGAATATGGGGGAAACCAAAGCTTTGACAAGATGGACCTTTGTTGGCAAAGGAATGTCTGTGCTTTTTAATACGCTGTTTATGTTTGTCATAGTTTTTCTTCCAAGGAGCAAGCCTCTTTTAATTTCATGGCTGCAGACACCGTCTGCAGTGATTTTGGAGGCCAAGAAAATGTCTGTCACTTTTTCAATTGTTTCCCCATCTATTTGCCAGGAAGTGATAGGACCAGATGCCATGATCTTTGTTTCTTTGAATGTTGAGTTTTAAGCCAGATTTGTCACTCTCCTCTTTCACTTTCTTCAAGAGGTTTTTCAGTTCTTCACTTTCTGCCTTTAAGCGTGGTGTCATCTGCATATTTGACTTTATTGATATTTCTCCTGGCAATCTTGATTCCAGCTTGTGTTTCATCCGGTTCAGCATTTCTCATTATGTACTCTGCATATACGTTAATTAAGCAGGGTGACAATATATTTGACATACTCCTTCCCCTATTTGGGACCAGTCTGTTATTCCATGTCCAGTTCTAACTGTTTCTTGTTCACCTGCACACAGATTACTCAGGAAGCAGGTCAGGCGGTCTGGTATTCCCATCTCTTTAAGAGTTTTCCACAGGTTGTTGTGACCTACACAGTCGAAGGCTTTGGCATAGTCAATAAAGGAGAAGTAGATATTTTTCTGGAATGCTGTTCCTTTTTTTGATGATTCAGCAGATTTTGCCAACTTGATCTCTGGTTTCACTGCCTTTTCTAAATTCAGCTTGAACATCTGGAAGTTCACAGTTCATGCATGGTTGAAGCCTGGCTTGGAGAATTTTGAGCATTATTTTGCTAGCATGTGAGATGAGTGCAATTGTATGGTAGTTTGAGCATTCTTTGGCATTGCCTTTCTTTGGGATTGGAATGAAAACTGACCTTTTGCAGTTTTGTGGCCACTGCTAGGTTTTCCAAATTTGCTGTCATATGAGTGTATCACTTTCACAGCACCATCATTTAGGCTTTGAGAAGCTTAACTGGAATTCCATCACCTCTACCAGCTTTGTTCATAGTGATACTTCCTAAGGCCCATTTGACTTCACATTACAGGATATGTGGCTCTAGGTGAGTGATCAGACCATCTTGATTATCTGGTTTGTAAAGATCTTTTTTTCTGTAGTTCTTCTGTGTATTCTTGCCACCTCTTCTTGATATCTTCCGCTTCTCTTAGGTCCATATCATTTCTGTACTTTATGTAGCCCATCTTTGCATGAAAATTTTCCTTGGTATTTCTAATTTTCTTAAAGAGATCTCTAGTCTTTCCCATTCTATTGTTTTCCTCTATTTCTTTGCACTGGTCTTATCTCTCCTTTCTGTTCTTTAGAACTCGGTATTCAAATGATTATATCTTTCCTTTTCTCTTTTGCCTTTCACATCTTTTCTTTTTTCAGTTATTTGTAAGGCCTCCTCAGATCACCTTTTTGACTTTTTGCATTTCTTTTTCTTGGGGATGGTCTTTATCACTGTACAATGTCACGAACTTCCATCCATTATTCTTCAGGCACTATATCAGATCTAATCCCTTGAATTTATTTGTTACTTTCACTGTAAAATAATAAGGGATTTGATTTAGGTCATACCTGAATGCTCTAATGGTTTTCCTTACTTTCTTCAATTTAAGTATAAATTTAGGAATAAGTCACTCATGATCAGAGCCACAGCCGGCTCCTGGTCTTGTTTTTGTTGACTGTATAGAGCTTCTCCATCTTTGGATACAAGGAATATAATCAATCAGATCTCAGCATTCACCATCTCATCCTGTCCATTTGTAGAGTATTCTCTTGTGTTGTGGGAAAAGGGTGTTTGCAACAACCAGTGCATTCCTTTTGCAAAACTCCAAGGACAAATTCACCTGTTACACCAGGTGTTTCTTGATTTCCTACTTTTGCATTCCAGTCCCTTATAATGAAAATGACATATTTTTTTTTTTAAATGTTAGTTCTAGAAAGTGTTGTAGGTCTTCATAGAACCATTCAACTTTAGCTTCTTCAGCATTACTGGTTGGGGCATAGACTTGGATTTCTGTGAGACTGAATGGCCTGCCTTGGAAATGAACAGAGTTCATTCTGTTGTTTTTGTGATTGCCTCCAAGTACTCCATTTCAGACTCTGTTCTTGACTATGATGGCTACTCCATTTCTTCTAAGGGATTCTTGCCCACACTAGTAGATATAATGGTCATCTACTGAATGAGTGAGTTAAACTCACTTATTCCAGTCCATTTTAGTTCACTGATTCCTAAAATATAGATGTTCAGTCAATGGCACTTCCTGTTTGACGACTTCCAATTTGCCTTGATCCATGGACCTAACATTCCAGGTTTCTATGCATTATTGCTCTCATAGCATTGGACTTTACTTGTGTCATGCTGGATCGACTGGGAGCAGATACCCCACACCTGCTGCTTGGCACTTGAACAGCAGTTATGCAGTGCTGGAATGACTTTCTGCAAGGGCAAAGGAGAAGCCCCAGCAAGATGGTAGGAGGAGCAAGATTGTGATTAGGGGAAAAAAAAAAAAAACTCATAACTTTCAGAGATGCTCAGAGGGCTCAAACACACCTGGTGTGCACCAGGATCCAGACACCACATAGAGATTTAGACAGAACTGTGTTTCAGTGTCTCTTGAGGAGGTACGGGTCAGCAGTGGACTGCTGTGGGGGCAGGGGCTCTGGGTGCAGTAGACCCTGGTTTGGCATAAGCACTCTTGGAGGAGGTCACAATTAACCCCAACATAGAGCCACCAGAACTTGCACAGGTCTGGGGGAACAGATTCTTGGAGGGGAAAAAAAACAGAAACTTGAGTGCACCAGGACCCAGGAGAAAGGAACAGTGACCCTACAAGAGACTGACCCAGACTTCCTGTGAGTGTTCAGGAGTCCGTGGTGGAGGCGTGGGTCAGTGGTGGCCTGCTGCAGGGTAGGGGCATTGAGTGCAGCAGTGCCTGCATGGGACCTTTTGAAGCAGATTGCCATTATCCTCATTACCTCTACTGTAGTTTGGCCTCAGGTGAAATAGCAGGGAGGGAACACAGCCCTTCAGCAGAAAATTGGATTAAAGATTTACTGAGCATGGCCCCTATCATCAGAAAAAAACCCACAGTGAGTCTTCCTCAGTGAGTCTCTCCCAGCAAGAAGCTTCCATGAGCCTCTTATCCTTCTCCATCAGAGGGCAGACAGAATGAAACCCACAATCACAGAAAACTAACCAATCTGACCACATGGACCACAGCGTTGTCTAACTCAATTAAACTATGAGCCATGCCATGTAGGGCCATGCAAAGCAGACGGGTCATGGTGGAGAGCTCTGACAAAATGTGGTCCACTGGAGAAAGTGAAAGTGAAGTCACTCAGTCGTGCCCAACTCTTTGTGACCCCGTGGACTGTAGCCTACCAGGCTCCTCAGTCCATGAGATTCTCTAGGCAAGAATACTGGAGTGGGTTGCCATTTCCTTCTCCAGGGGATCTTCCTGACCCAGGGATCAAACCCAGGTCTCCTGTATTGGAGTCAGACGCTTTAACCTCTGAGCCACCAGGGAAGCTCACCAAGTCCGCTGGAAAAGGGAATAGCAAACCGTTTGCCTTGAGAACCCCATGAACAGTATGCAAGGCAAGAAAGATACGACACTGAAAGATGAACACCCAGGTCAGCAGGTGACCAATATGCTACTGGAGATCAATGGAGAAATAACTCCAAAAAGAATGAAGAAACGGAGCCAAAGCAAAAACAACACCCAGGTGTGGATGTGACTGAGGATGGAAGTAAAGTTTGATGCTATAAATAAACAATCTAACTTAACATAGCATATTCAAAAGCAGAGACATTACTTTGCTGACTAAGGTCCGTCTAGTCAAGTCTATGGTTTTTTTCTGTGGTCATGTATGGATGTGAGAGTTGGACTGTGAAGAAGGCTGAGTGCTGAAGAATTGATGATTTGAACTGTGGTGTTGGAGAAGACTCTTGAGAGTCCCTTGGACTGCAAGGAGATCCAAACAGTCTATTCTGAAGGAGATCAGCCCTGGGATTTCTTTGGAAGGAATGATGTTAAAGCTGAAACTACAGTATTTTGGCCACCTCATGTGAAGAGCTGACTCATTGGAAAAGACTCTGATGCTGGGAGGGATTGGGGGCAGGAGGAGAAGGGGACGACAGAGGATGAGATGGCTGGATGGCACCACTGACTCAAAGGACGTGAGTCTTATGAACTCCAGGAGTTGGTGAGGGACAAGGAGGCCTGGCATGCTGCGATTCATGGGGTCACAAAGAGTCGGACACGACTGAGTGACTGAACTGAACTGAACTGACTGAACTGACTGAACCTAACATATAAATGAATTAGAAAAGGAAAAATAAATGGAGCCCCAAATCCTCAGAATTAAAGCAATAATAAAGTTCAATCACTGCAGATGGTGACTGCAGCCATGAAATTAAAAGACGCTTACTCCTTGGAAGAAAAGTTATGACCAACCTAGATAGCATATTCAAAAGCAGAGATATTACTTTGCCAACTAAGGTCTGTCTAGTCAAGGTTATGGTTTTTCCTGTGGTCATGTATGGATGTGAGAGTTGGACTGTGAAGAAGGCTGAGCACTGAAGAATTGATGCTTTTGAACTGTGGTGTTGGAGAAGACTCTTGAGAGTCCTTTGGACTGCAAGAAGATCCAATCAGTCCATTCTGAAGGAGATCAGCCCTGGGATTTCTTTGGAAGGAATGATGCTAAAGCTGAAACTCCAGTACTTTGGCCACCTCATGCAAAGTGTTGACTCATTGGAAAAGACACTGATGCTGGGCACGATTGGGGGCAGGAGGTGAAGGGGACAGCAGAGGATGAGATGGCTGGATGGATTCACGGACTCGATGAACGTGAGACTGAGTGAACTCTGGGAGATGGTGATGGACAGGGAGGCCTGGCGTGCTGCATTTCATGGGGTCGCAAGGAGTCGGACACGACTCAGCGACTGAACTGAACTGAACTGAACTGAAAGATCAGAGGGGACAGTAATAAAATAGCGACCCCCACCTTTCCCTAAAGTAAAAAAGATCAATGAAAAAACGATATTTTTGCAAACATAAACATAATAAGGAAGTCTTTAGCCAGGTTAATCTAAACTAAAAGAGAGATGACTGAACTAAACAAAATAATAAATGCAAAGGATAGATTACTAACAATATCACAGCAATATGAAAAAAAGTCATAAGAGAATACTATAAATATTTATAGTTTTTTTTTTTCCCAACAAATTGGACAACCTAGAAGAAATTGCCAAATCTCTAGGAAACACAATGTTCCAAAGCTGAATTGGGGGAAGTGTATAATTTGAACAGATGAACCACTAGTAGTGAATTTGAACTTATGTTTCAAAATCTCTTAGCAAAATAAAATTCAGGGCCACATTGCTTCACAGCAGAATTTTCCAAGCATATGAATAGCTTATACCCAAATTTCTCAAACTATTCCAAAAAACTAAGAATATGGAGTACCTCCAAATTCATTCTGCAGAGCCACCATTATCTGACACAAATACGAGACAAAGACACCGTCAAAACGAAAATTAAATGCTAATATTTCTGCTGAATGCAGATGATAAAGTTCTTAATGAAATATTAGAGAACCAAATTCAACAACACATTGAAACCATCACACACCATGATCAAATTGGAGTTATTCCAGGGGTACAAAGATGGTTCACTATCTGCAAATCAATCAATGTGATACACCACATTAAGAACTAGAAGGACAAAAGTTACATGATTATCTAAATAGATGCTGTAAAACCATTTGGCAAAATTTAATAATCATTCATTACAACAACTCTCATCATAATTGATATGGAGGGAAAATATCTGAACATAATAAAGGTCATTTTTAAGAAACCCACCTATATCATATTCAGTGGCAAAAAGCTGAAAGCTTTTCCTCTGAAATCAGAAACAAGGTAAGGATGCCCACTCTTGCCACTTCTAAAATAATGGATGTTCTAGCCTCAGTAATCATTCAAGGAAAAGAAATAAAAGTTATCAAAATTTGTAGGAAGAAATAAAACTGTCACTACTAGCAGTTGACATGATACTATATGCAGAAAACTATAAACCACCACCAAAATATTATTAGAATTAATACATGAACTCAAAATAAATTCAAGCCCTAAATAAAAGACTGGAAACTATGAAACTCCTAGAATAAAAATGTAGGGAGAACACTGTTTGACATAAATCATAGCAATATTTTTTTTCATCTGTCGAAGGCAAAGGAAACAAAAGAAAAAAAAGAGATCTAATTAAACTTAAAACCTTTTCAACAGCAAGCAAAAACATTTACAAAATGAAAAGACAATCTACTGAGTGGGATAAAACATTTGCAAATGACATGACAATAAGGGGACAAAATACAAAATATGTAAACAGATTATACAACTAAAAATTTAAGAAAAAAATACTAAACAATAGGAAGATCTGAATTTCTACAAGAAGATATGTAGATGGCTAATAGGCAAATGAAAAAATGCTGAACATCACTAAACATCAAAGAAATGGAAATCAAAATCACAAGAAGATATCACCTCACACCCATCAGAATCAGTTCAGTTCAGTTCAGTCACTCAGTCGTATCTGACTCTATGCTACCCCATTAATCGCAGCACGCCAGGCTTCCCTGTGCATCACCAAGTCCTGGAGTTCACTCAGACTTCTTCACGTCCATTGAGTCAGTGATGCCATCCTGCCATCTCATTCTCTGTCGTCCCCTTCTCCTCCTACCCCCAATCCCTCCCGGCATCAAAGGCTTTTCCAATGAGTCAACTCTTCGCATGAGGTGGCCAAAGTACTGGAGTTTCAGCTTTAGTATCATTCCTTCCAAAGTAATCCCAGGGTTGATCTCCTTCAGAACGGACTGGTTGGATCTCCTTGCAGCCCAAGGGACTCTCAAGAGTCTTCTCCAACACCACATTTCAAATGCATCAATTCTTTAGAGCTCAGCCTTCTTCACAGTCCAAATCTCACATCCATACATGATTACTGGAAAAACGATAGCCTTGAATAGATGGACCTTAGTCGGCAAAGCAATGTCTCTGCTTTTGAATATGCTATCTAGGTTGGTCATAGCTTTTCTTCCAAGGAGTAAGCATCTTTTAATTTATGGCTGCAATCACCATCTGCAGTGATTTTGGAGCCCCCCAAAATAAAGTCTGACACTGTTTGAAATGTTTCTCCATCTATTTCCCATGGAGGGATGGGACCGGATGTCATGATCTTCGTTTTCTGAATGTTGAGTTTTAAGCCAACTTTTTAACTCTCCTCTTTTACTTTCATCAAGAGGCTTTTTAGTTCCTCTTCACTTTCTGCCATATGGGTGGTGTCATCTGCATATCTGAGGTTATTGATATTTCTCCCAGCAATCCTGATTTCAGTTTGTGCTTCTTCCAGTCCAGCATTTCTCATGATGTACTCTGCATAGAAGTTAAATAAGCAGGGTGACAATATACAGCCTTGATGTACTCCTTTTCCTATTTGGAACCAGTCTGTTGTTCCATGTCCAGTTTCAACTGTTGCTTCCTGGTCTGCATACAGATTTCTCAAGAGGCAGGTCAGGTGGTCTGGTATGCCCATCTCTTTCAGGTTTTCCACAGTTTATTGTGATCACACAGACAAAGGCTTTGGGCAAATTTCTTTTTTATCCTCTCTACTATTTACCAATAGTTTTAATGTGTATGCTCATTAGGTGCAGATATACATCCCATGTATGCAAGTGCTTCTGACTGCTTTGAGCTCGTGCATAAACTAGGTATTATTTCCTGAAGTGAAGTAAAGTCGCTCAGTCGTGTCTGACTCTTTGCAACCCGTGGACTGTAGCCCACCAATCTCCTCTGTTCATGGGATTCTCCAGGCAAGAATACTGGAGTGGGTTGCCATTTCCTTCTCCAGGGGATCTTCCAACCCAGGGATCGAAACCCAGGTCTCCCACATTGCAGGCAGACGCTTTAACCTCTACACCACAAGGGTAGCCCTAATGTTTTGTCTTTGTGTTTTACAATCTCCATTCATGAAAAAAACTCAATTGCTTTCAAACCGTCCTTTGCCTTTGGAAAATTACCCATAAGAAACAGTGGGTTTTCCCATTTGTCACCAATAAATAAAAAGTTAAAAAAGAGACACATGTCTTTTGTAATTAGAACTTAAGTTTACACCTGTGTCCTGGAAATGAAAACTTTAGAAACAATTCTATCAGGGCTAATTAAGGAAAAGTTGCTGGTTTTGTGTTCTGCAAGAGGTTCTTTGCAATAATATATTTAGAAAAGATGGAAGGATGATTTCACTGCACTGCTCTGAGTTCAGGGGAAACAAACTTCAGCTACTTGCATATTGAATATTTATCAAGCCTAAATGCCCGAATTTAGCTCACTCCCTGGATGTTGTTTCCTTTATTCACTTGGAATAGACAAAAATGAAATGATAAAATTAAATGACACACATTCATGTGTAACGTACAGAATCATTCAGAATAAATACATGTCATGCTGTCTTCAGAAAAGGTTATGATTTTAAGGTTCTCTGCAGACGTCTAGCTTCTTGGATCTGAAGAAGGGTACATGGGAGGTAATCATTCTCAAAACCAAACAGGCAGGTATGAATATCTTTACAAATAAGAGGAAATGTCTGGCAAAAAATGAGGGTGATCCCAAAGTACTCTTGTCTATTTCCTGTCTTGTTCATTCACAACCCTGTTCTCTGACTTGTTCACCACCTTGCATCCTCTTTCATCCTCCCTCACCCCCACCCATGGGAAGAGTTAGAAAGTCAGTTGTACATACAGTATTTCTTTGAGTCCTCCCAACGAACTCTCTTTCCTAAAATAATTTCACATAATATAATGGAATATAAACTTACTCTATTTTAAAATTTCTTAGAAGATACAATCCTGAGTTTCCAATGAGAAGATACATAAGAAAGCATTTTGCATCTGTACAGTACCACCTAACTGCAAGGAATTGTTCTTTCCATATAAAGGTTGAATTATGTGTGTAGTGAACACTCATCCGCCTAAGTCACATGCATACATACATTTCTGCATGTAAACACACATATGTGCGATCCTTTAATGTGCATGAGTGTATTTCTGTTTGAGTTCTAGAATTGTCTTCACTAAATACTTCATGCATTTTTACTTTGATAGATATGCCAAATTGCTGTATATATACAAAACTATAAATTTTTACCAACAATTCATGAGATTGCTTATCCCTGCATTTTTCATTAATAGTGCTCATTAGCAAATGTTTTTGCTAATCTCCAAGATGATAAATGGTATTTCACTTTCCTTTGCATTTTGGTATTAATGAGGTTGAACATTTTTATGTTATTGAAACAGTTCAG